>NC_048227.1:14883940-15086416 GCF_002007445.2 Ailuropoda melanoleuca | reverse complement strand
CTCGGGGCCTGGGGGGCGGCGGGGACCGGGCCGCGGAAGGACCGACGGCGCTGCGAGCCTGGCCAGGGCGGGAGGCGGCGGCCGGGGGCTCCGGCCCGAGGGGCGGCCCGAGTTCAGGCCGCCGGGGTGGAGGTGGTGGGGCCGCGAGACCGGCGAGGAGGGATGAGGTGGCAGAGTGCAGCCGGGAGGCCAGAGCGGACCGGGAGCAGTTGGGCAGGCTGGGGCCGGGCTGGGAGGGAGCGAGAGGGGTTCGCCGAGGGTGGGTCCCGGCCGGCTTGACAGATTTCTTGGTTCTCGCCGGTGGAGGCGGGTCGGGAGTGTGGGACCCTGCCCCAGGGAGCCGTGAGGTCACTGTCCACCCCTGGTGCGGGCTCTCTGCAGCCGGAGGCTGTGCGGCCGGCGTGGACTCGGGGGGGTTGCATTTCCCACTGTCTTCCCGGTGCTAGGACAGGTGTTTCTGTGGTCAGGCCTCTTTGTACTCTGTAGCGCTAATGAGAATTTGCAGACTTCTTGAGACGGTGACATTTGCAGACAAACACGAATTTGACCCTACTCTGGAAGAAGATACCGGCACTTAACATAACTGATTTCTTGGATTCCCCCTCGTATATTTATGGGTGCCGGAGAGGGGGAATTGGCCACACTTTGGGTCTAGTTTAAGCTTCATTTGCCTAAAATAGGAGTATGTCAAGTGTAGTGATAATGTTTGGGGCATTAGGCTGACTTTTAAACGTTGTTGATTAGTATAATGGGATACTCAGAGAAGATTAAAAATACACTCCTCGCCTAAGTGGAGGGATTGGTTTGTTTTACTGATAACTTTAGGTTTTTAAAAATGCTGTAGTGATTTATCTGTTACATTCTATTTGCTGCACTAGTTTTTCCTAGACAAGTTACTTTAGGAAAAAAAAGGAGGAATTTACAATTAAAGTGGCTGCCTTTTTAAAAAAAAATTATTGAGGAGGGTTCATTAAAAGTAGTAAAAGTGGGGGCGCCTGGGTGGCACAGCGGTTAAGTGTCTGCCTTCGGCTCAGGGCGTGATCCTGGCATTGTGGGATCGAGCCCCACATCAGGCTCCTCCGCTATGAGCCTGCTTCTTCCTCTCCCACTCCCCCTGCTTGTGTTCCTTCTCTCGCTGGCTGTCTCTATCTCTGTTGAATAAATAAATAAAAAATCTTTAAAAAAAAAAAAGTAGTAAAAGTGAAAGAAATGACTTCAAAATTGATAGGTTACAATTTTTATAGACATACTATGCTTAATATTTTGCATTTCTTAACAATAGTTATATTTGAGCAGTTTCTTCCCCTCCTGTTGATCTGTAAATTACTAGGTAGATGGCAATGTATATAGCTCACTAGTTTATTTTGACCTACATATTGGTGATTACATGAACAGGCAACCATTGGAGTTTGTCTTGTTACTATTTACAAACTTCAGGCGGCCAGTCTTTTCCACTTAGACAGCTCTGTCTCATTTGCCCTTAAACCAAAATCCTGTTGCTTTAGTGGGAAAATAGTCATCATTATTCCTACATTAAACACAATATTTTTTAAAATGTAGATGTTAGTTAACAGTTCAAATATATCAGCGTTACAAAAAGCTCACATTTTTGGTTAGGTTTTTGAACCAAGTCAATAGACTTCATAGATTCAGCATCCTTTTGAGAACCACAGAATGTATTTTATGCAAACATTTTAATGTTTATTTCACTTCCATTGGAAGGACTTTTATACTTAAAAGTACCTAGTACCCAAAGTTAGTTGAATAAATACATAAGACTATTCAGCAGTATATTTCAAGTAATTTTTTTAAAAAGGAAATAAAAATAACTTTTGATACTAGATTAATATGGCATTTAGACAGAATTATTACCAGTTTTAGATTTGCAAACGTTGTAGTCTATAATAAATTTAACTGGACCTTTTAACTTGTGGGCGTGTAAAGAGTGCTTTATGTTACCCAAACTGTATGGTTATATTTTTAAAATTGACTTGCCTTCAAAAAGGAGTGCTTTTGAGCCATGCAATTAGTATAGACTGTAAATATTTTCAGTTACATATCCTATAAGATCCAGGTTTTTGTGCTCTTTTTAAAATTTTTAATAAAGTACCATAAAATAATATAAATAACATCAAGTAGAATATTAAAAGTATATATAAGTATACTAAGTATATGTAAGTATGTAAGACTAAAAATAACTAGATCTCTTTGTAGTTTTAAATGTGAATTTAATATGTTGTGACTGGAACTAATGTTTAATTGTGTACATAAAATATTTTAAAATCGATGCTCGCTAAGGAGGATTGGTAAGAAATAAGACATGGCTAAGAAAAGGAGTAAATAGCTTATTTGCTATAAACACAACAAAATTATTTTCAAGAAATTTATTCAGTTTCATCAGCCCGTTTATAAATTACTTGCAAACCTACATTCATGTATATACCACATATATGTCTCTGTGTGTGTGTGTGTGTGTGTATGAATATATTTAATGGAGGTACAGAAATCTGGAAATAGACCAGTTTTTTTTTTTTTAAGTAGGTAGAATAAACATTGTTTAACATTTTATTTTGTCAGAGTGGCTTTAAATAAAATCAGATTATTGGAGACCTCAAGTAATTTTTTTTTATTTGACTTAAGTATTGATTGCTACTTAGCAGAAGTATTAAAAAATGTGACTATCTTAGGAAAAGAAAGTCTGAGCCCAGGTTAGAGTGAGTAGAGTTGCAGATAAAGGATGAGAGGTTACCCAATGAAAAGAATCTTGAGGAAAGTCCTCTACCAGAATCCACTGTTAACTCACGTGACTTTGGATTGCTAAAACTCACTTTATTCTCATTTCTCAATCCTTAAATGTCTTGATCCAAATAGAATAGAGATTAATGAGAGAATCTTGAGGGGTGTGTGTGTGTAAAGTCCTCTAGTACTTTGGGAAGCATCATTGTCTAAGGGAGTAGTTCCCAAACTTTGAATTTCTTTTCTTTTCTTTTTTTAAAGATTTTATTTTTAAGTAATCTATATACCCAGTGTGGGTCTTGAACCCACAACCCTGAGATCAAGAGTTGCATGCTCCACTGACTGAGCCAGCCAGGTGCCCCAGACTTTGGATTAATGATCCCCCCCCCTCCGCCAAACTGGGAGGGTGCAGTGGAGTTGCCAATTTTTGTTTTGTTTTGCCAGGTATAACCAATAAAAACAGCAACAGTAACCCACATCACTAGCTTCTTTCACCATCATTTCATTTATAAAAAGGATATTTTAACTCAAATAATTTGAGAGGACAGAATTTCACAATAAAAGACTTTAAATTGAATCATTTAGCTTTATTAAAAGGCTTGCTTTCTTCTCATTTTTCCTCATTTTTATATAAATCAGTAAATAGTCTGTTGCAAACCTACACCAGCCTCCCAGCCAACATTAAGTAACCCCTGTCTGTTGCAGAGCTCAGATCCAAAGATTCTGGGTGGGCCCTTCGCTCTGCTGCTTGTTAGACTCTGGTCTCAAGCTAGTCACTTCAGTTATCTTCATGGAGCTTCAGTGCTTCTTGTTAAATGAGGCTAGTCAAACCTACTTTGTCAGAAGAATGGTGCAATTAATGATTATAAAAGGAATAAATACCTGGATGATACCTGGAATAAATTATATACTCAGTTATAACTGTTATCATTGGTTGGAGGTATTTGCAGTACCTGATAATAAATGCCTTTAAGTAGTGTAAGTTTTTTGTTTCAGGTATAGTCATTTATGTATTTTAGATGTTAATTGGTTTAGTTTACTTTATTGCTCACTCCAAGCCATAGTGTAAAGACTTCACTTCCATTTAAAACAATTTCAGAAGTGTGGCAAGAGAAACAGTATAATGTGCAGAATATTCTTTATAGGTATTTTCTGCAAGTTACATTAGACCCCCCCTTCTAAAAAGGGTTTTTATGTTAAGAATAATACGAGTGATCTTTAAAGATTAATAGGCTTGACAATTCTACACTTTTAAAAACTGTAAAATAGTATTTGAAAACCATCAATTCCTCAAAAAATTGCCTTCTTTTGCAAAATATTCAACTAGTACCTCTCTCACATCTTAAAAAAAGTAGTAGTGCCATCTACTTACTACCCTTTTCGTTAAGATCTTACTACTTTTTTTTTTTCTTTTTAAGTAAGCTCTACTGCTCAGCGTGGGGCTTGAACTCATGACCCCAAGGTCAAGAGTCACATGCTCTACTGACTGAGCCATCCAGGCACCTCAAGATCTTAAGTTTTTAGAACAGAACCTAGAAATCTTTGCTTCTCCTTGCTTTGTTCACCTAGATTCAGAGGTTCAACAACTTGCCCAAGGTAACACAGTTAATGGCAGACTGGGACTAGAAACCTGGCTTGTAGAGTACTTGTTTAAGGACCGCACCCCTACATTTTTTTCAGTTAAATTCTTTTTTTTTTTTTTTTTTTAAAGATTTTATTTATTTATTAGACAGAGATAGAGACAGCCACCAGTGAGAGAGGGAACACAAGCAGGGGGAGTGGGAGAGGAAGAAGCAGGCTCATAGCGGAGGAGCCTGATGTGGGGCTCGATCCCGTAACGCCGGGATCACGCCCTGAGCTGAAGGCAGACGCTTAACCGCTGTGCCACCCAGGCGCCCCTCAGTTAAATTCTTGTATAGATAATGCATTTGCTGTTTCACATTTCAAGATACTGAAGAGTACATGGTAAATAATCTTTTTCATACCCTTTCACCCAGACATGCAGTTCTCCCTCTCCATAAGCAGCTGTGAAACTTTCCAGAGCCATTTTATCTGTATATAAGCATAAATATGACCATATTATTCTTCCCATTTTTAAACACAAAATTATCATATTATATATTCTGATCTATGCCCTACTTTTTGCTAGCATTCTTTCCATCACCACTTATTTTTAAGTACTTATATTTGTATTTGGTGCAGTGCTAATAACAGCTAGTGTGTAAAAAAATTTGTTCTAGGAGTTTTGACTAATAAAATATTGGTTCTTCTGTTACTATTGTTTCTTGATATGGAAATTTCAGAGGCAGTATGAACTTAGAGGATAAGAGGAAAGATACCACGAAGTAACTGGACTGCTGTGGTGTTAGAGATAACTGTTAATACTTAAGATAATGCTTACTCTGTGCAAAGCAGTGTTCTAATGCTTGCTTACTTACTTATCTTAACAGTCCTGTGAGGTGCTTTTATCACCATTTTACAGGTGAGAAAACTGAGGCATACAGAATGTAAATGAAACTTGATTTAGATAATACAGTGGCAGAGACCTGATTATAACCCAAGCAATCTGTTTCAAGAGTCCAAGTTCTTTACTATTACTTTGAATTCCATTTAGATCTAATATTGATTGAGTGATGCCAGTATCAGCCAACTTTTTAAAAACTATGCAAACATAGGTGCCATTTTTTTTTAATATCTGTATGCCAAAAATGCCTAGCATTTGCATTATAGCTTTTATTGTTTAGAGCAATTTTGGGGGGAAAGCAAGGACGCTACTATGAAGGCACAGTATTCAAGAAGTAAGTTTCTGGAGTGTTTGCCTTCTGAGCCTAAACTTGTGAAGATAAGGCATTTGTCACACCTAGTTAGTGAACAGGTATGCAGTGGGGTAAGCTATCAGGAAGACTTAACAGAATTGCCAAGGGAAGGAAGATAAAGGGCATCTAGGCACCTGGGGTGGGGAGGGGAAAAAGTTAGTTTGAATTTGTGCTAGGGTGCGGAAGCTTTTTCTGAGAGAGGTGTTGAGTCATGGATCTGCTGTTCAAAGAATCTGGAGAATTGGGGCTGGGGTGTGGTGCTGGCTAAGTCACCACACAGAAGTAGGAATTAAGAGGGATTCATTTCCTTGATTTGGAAGACTCTGGGAACAGCATGAGGAAAGGCAGAAGACGGTGGCATTTGGGGGGAATAGCAAGTGGCCATATTTGAATGTAACACAGACCCACCTGGGCTGGGAAAGGACTGGAATCTGGAGCTTGTCCAGAAAAATGCAAAACCAGGCATTCTTGTAAACCACATGTTCTTGTAAACATGGACAAGACTTACAAGCACGGAGCCTTGGGTTTCTCTTCTGTATAGTCTTTGTACTCAGTTGCACTAGACTGGGATTAGATGATCAGTTTTCAAAATTTGTTCCCCCAACTCCTAGTTGTGTGGCAGCGCAGCAGGGATTTTTGTAAGCATTTGATTCACATTTTAACATGTTAAACTTTAAAACGTTTATAAACATTTATATATACTCAAATGCATAACATGCTAAATTTTAACACAGTAGAGACCACTGATTTATACTGCCAGGTTATCTCAAAGGAGTTACACCAGGTGAAAAAAGGGCCAGTCTTAAAAGTTTACATACCATATGATTGCATTTATAATAGCATTTTTGAAATAACAAAATTATAGCGATGTAGATCAAATTAATAGTTGCCCAGGGAGTTCAGAATGGGGGTGGTTTGGTTAAGGAAGGTAGCATGAAGGAGCCTTGCAGGGAAAGAACAGTCTGTATTTCAGTTGTGGCTACAGGAAGCTACAAATGTGATGAAATTGCATAGATACACACATGTAAAACTGGTGAAATCTCAGTAAACTCTAGATTGTACCAAGGTTGGTTTCCTGGTTGTGGTGGTGTACTATAGTTATACAAGATGTTACCTTTGAGGAGGTTTGGCGAAGCGTGCTAGGGACCATCCTGTGCGTTTTTTGCAAATTCCTGTGATTTATAGTTATTCAAAGATAAAAAGTAAAAAAGGAAAAAAAAGGGAAAAAATCAATGTATTTAAAATATTTGAGGGAAAATAAGCAAAAGGAAAAAAATAAAATTACCTATAATGCCAACACTCAGGATAAAAAATCCTTATAGTAAGGTTTCTTGCTTTCTTTGTGTTAATACTTGAATTTTTAATTCTAGTGATTAGGATTATAGCTTTATATTGGTATTTTAAAAATTCGGGCCAGTGCTTGTTTGCTCATGTAAAATTATATCAGCAAATTCACTACTATAGAACTCTCATTGTATTATGCTGTAACATGTGACTGCCTTATGCATAATGTACTGATGGCATGATTATTACATATTTTAAGATTTATTATTAGAGATTTAACTTAGACGTGTTCTTCTGCTTAGACTTTTGGACAGGTATAATAAAATCCTTAGATAGCATTAATGTACTATTTAAAAAAACAACAAAACTCATCATTTGCATCTGCTAATGTCTTTGGATCAGGTTTTTCTTCATACTGCGCAATCAAAACAGAACAAGTCTGACTGCCCCAATCATCTATAGTTTATAAAGTTTGTGTTGATCAGAAGACCTTCATTGTAAATGTCATAAAATTGAGCTTTTAAAATACACTGATAGAGTGAAATACTGCTTTAATCTGTTTTTCATTATAGATCCACATAAAATTTCATTAGGAAAAAAATTTTTTTTCTAAAAATTTTTTTTAAACCGTTGGATTATAAGCCGTACTCTTTCTTTTGTTATTAGCATCTATAATTTAGGGGTATTTCAAGGATGCTGTTATCCCGTTGTGTGATTATTTTTTTTAAATATTTTATTTATTTATTTGACAGAGATAGAGACAGCCAGCAAGAGAGGGAACACAAGCAGGGGGAGTGGGAGAGGAAGAAGCAGGCTCATAGCGGAGGATCCCGATGTGGGGCTCGATCCCATAACGCGGGGATCACACCCTGAGCCAAAGGCAGACGCTTAACGACTGAGCCACCCAGGCGCCCCCTCTCCCCCCGTTGTGTGATTATTGACCTTTAAAAACAATCATTGTTTTTGAGGAGTAAAATAGTGGAAGATCCATGACAAAATAAGAATTAAAGTGGAGTATAGTGAACTCCACTGTTTTTTACAAGTTTGCTTTATTTCCACTTGTACATTGTGCTAATAGTTAAGATCAGAGACAGTAGAGTAAAGGGTACCTGGATTGAAATCTTGGCTGCATAACTTGATCCTTTTTTGTCTTAGTTTCCTCTTCATAAAATGAGGGTAAGAGTGTCTCTAACTCAGGATTATCGTGAATATGAAGTACACCAATGCATCAGGGTCTATAAACAGTCTTAGCACAGCACCTGGGCACAAAAGTAAGTGCTCATAAGATGTAGCTGTTATTTTATTTTATTTTATTTATTTATTTATTTATTTTTTTAAAGATTTTATTTATTTATTTGACAGAAATAGAGACAGCCAGCGAGAGAGGGAACACAAGCAGGGGGAGTGGGAGAGGAAGAAGCAGGCTCATAGCAGAGGAGCCTGATGTGGGGCTCCATCCCATAACGCCGGGATCACGCCCTGAGCCGAAGGCAGACGCTTAACCGCTGTGCCACCCAGGCGCCCCTGTTATTTTAAAACATGGTTGCAATCATACTGTATGTATTTTATATCTTTTTTTTCATCATTTAACATGTCACAACTATTTTCTCTTGTTCTTAGAAATTCCACCAGTAATGTAAGAGAATGTCAGGAGTCCTGTACCCTTGTCGTTGGGTATTCTCATTATTTAGACCTTTATGGATTTGTTTTATGAAAAATGTCATCTCATTGTTTTGATTTGCATTTCCCCCCAAGCATAAACAGGTTTTAGTGGTTTTTCACATTTTTATTAGTTGTTTGCATTTTTTCTCTTCAGTCTTGCCTGTATACATCTTAGAATTTTTTGTGTTGATTAGACAAATGTTTTATATATTTAAAGGATATGGATATTTTATCATTTGTTGTTAATATTTTTGCCATTTTAGTTCTATTTCGTTAATTTTTGTAGTACATAGGTTTTTTGAAAGTGTGTGAAAAATTTAATTATTTTTCTTTGTAATTTTTCCCCATAGGTTTTGAGTTTACAAGGGCATGTCTCATTCTGATATCAGATGAATAGTATTTATGATTTCTTTTAGTTTTGAAAAAAAATTCCTTAATCACGTAGAATGTAGCTTACAGGTTAGATGAATCTATAACCTAATTTTTGTATAGACATATGTTTAATGTTCACTTAAATTTCTTCTGGAGATTGCCTGTTTATACCTTTGCCCATTTATTTCTCTTCTAGGTTGTCTTTTTGTTCCTTATTGGTTAATGGGAGTTCTTCAGGTATCACAGTAATTTTTTGTTATATGTATTATACATATTTTCTCCTCATTTCTCATTTGTCTTTTAATTTTATTAATGGTATCTTTATTCAATAGAAGTTTAAACTTTTTTATGTGGTCCCATCTTTGACTTCTTGGTAGCTTTTTTTTTTTCCCCTTTAATCTTGGTTAGCAAAATCTCTAGCATCCCAAGATTTTTTTTTTTTAACTTTCATGTATTTTGCTTGAATTTTTTCATATTTAGCTCCTTTAGTTTGAATGGAATTTTCTTTGGTGTGTGGTGTGAGGTAGGGATCAAACTTTTTTTTTTTTTTTCCTAATTGGTGGGCTTTTGCCTAACTCCCATGTATTGACTTGACCATATATGAAATGCCACAAGAATTTCCTTATATACATAGGGCCTCTTTCTGGATTCTCAGTTCTGTTCTAGTGGTATGTTGTCTGTGTTTCCACTAATTTCCATTACTATAGTCTCTCTCTCCCCTGTTTCTTTAAATAGTAAGTTTGATATCTGATAGGGCAAATATGCTCATTTTAAAACATTTCTTGGCTATTCTCATACATTTACTGTTCAGGTAAATTTTAGAATTATTTTGATTAGTTCTAAAAAACAGTCCCAATGAGATTTTGATTAAAATTGTACTGAATTTATAGGTGAAGTTGGGAAAGAGTCAACCTTTACTCAAAGCTTCCCATCAAGGAACGAACATATCTATTTATTCTGGAGTTGTTAATCTGTTATTATTTTAACCTAGATGCCCATTGTGGTTTTGTTTTGTATGTGATTAATGTGGTGCTAGAAATTGAGAAATTTTATGATGGTCTTCTGGACGGGGATCCCAGTAACAGAATTCTCTCCAGTCTATAGCCACTATTTTCAAGTCTATAGGGCCCCTGAGGAAGAAATTTGTATTAAATATTTGTACTTGCAAATTCTTAACTAGGACTTGGGCGCCAAACTCCCAAGACAAAAGACTGGAGTGAGCCCAGCTGCGTTCATGTGGGAATGCTTCCCCCCCAATCCAGTTAAGCTTAAATTGTTTCAAACTAAAACAGGCGGTGAGTTGGACCCCTTTCATCTCCTCAGTTCTCAAACATGGCTAGATTTTTCCCACGTGATGTGAGCAAAACCTGCTCTATCTAAGTCATTCCTATCAGTGCTCAGGGCCATGTAACCAGAGTGCACATTTGCTCTGGCTGACTGCTGATCAGGCCTTGGCCACATGCCCTAGGCCTTTTCTGCCCAAGTAGTAGGTTTGTCCCTGGCTCTCACTTAGAGAAGAGAAACCCTTCTTGAGGACTTCTCATACCACTTCAGTCACATGGAAGAAGCAGAAAAGTGAACCTGTACTTTGTGCTGACCTTTTAATGGTGATTCTATCCAGTAATGCACAGACCCAATCAGTGCTTTCAAATCTGTCCTCTTCCTTCCTAAGAGTCGGGGAGAAAGAACAGTGAGAGGGGCCTTAGTTCCTCACTTCTAAAGATAACACAAAAACTTTCAGCCATTCTCAGAAGCATTGGTTTTTCTTTTGGGTTGTTGCTTGTCTCAAATCAACCAGAAAGAGGTGGAGTAAAAACTGGCTTGCAAAGTATTGCACATACCCATATCCTTTCTTAACTATGCATCAACCTGTGGTGGGTGACATTTCTCAGGAGACGTTCTCTTCCCTTGCTTAATGGTTCATGATGTGTTCTTGATTTTCCTCCTCCCGCTTGGTTCCTTCTCATTTTCCTTTACTGGCTTCTCTTCCTGTACCTGCCCATTAAATGTTGACATACCAGGCATCAGCCCTACACCCTCTTGTAACATCTCTGTCCACGGCTTCACTCACAGATGAACATAAAATTTCTATCTCTAGCCAGGAAATTTATGTTTTCAGCCTCAAAATTTCCATCTCCCTTTTGAACTCTGAAATCTGCCTATCTAATTGCCTGCTAGACATCTCAACTTGGATGTCTCCAAAGTATGTAAACTTAACATGTCCAAGATTTAATTAATGTTCTTCCCCTGAAAATGATGTTTCTGATCCCAGTGAAAGACATCACCACCCAAGCTGTTGTGCAAGTCAGAAACCTGGGAGTTGTCTTTGGTTGCTTCTCCACTCCCCCCCTCAAATCCAATCAGTCACCAGGTCCAGTTGCTTTTTTTTTTAAACCTTTTTTGTTCTGATTTGTAACATAGATATGGAAGAATCATTGAACTGTGCATCTTTTTTGATGTAGTAATCACAAAGCATAACCCTTGTAACCAACATTCAGGTCATTAAATAAACTATTGCCAGCACTTTAGAAAGCCTTCCTTTAACTTCCTCTTTATAAAATATACTCTTCCTCCTTCTCAAGATTAACTAACTTCTGTCCTCACTTTTATGGTAATCACTTTCTAACTTTTCTACCTAAGGTTGTATTTAAACTCGGTAGTTTAGTTTTCCCTGCTTTTTAAACTTATAAATAGAACCATTTAGTCTGTATTCTTTATTCCGGTTGCTTTCATTCAACATTATCTTTTGAGATTCATCCATGTTCTATGGAGCTATAGTTTGTTTCATTGCTGAGTATTCTGTTATACAAATATTTCACAGTTAACTTATTCACTCTTTTTTTGAATGGACATTTAAGTTGTTTTCACTTTGTGGTAATTATGAATAATGCTGCTATGAACATTTTTTTGTATTTCAATTTTAATATATATATATTTTTAAAGATTTTATTTATTTGAGAGAGTGTGAGAGAGAGAGCATGAGCAGGGGGGAGAAGGAGAAGCGGGCTCCCCACTGAGCCTGGAGCCTGACGTGGGGCTTGATCCCAGGACCCTGGGATCATGACCTGAGCTGAAGGCAGACACTTAACCAACTGAGTCACCCAGATGCCCCTGTGTATTTTCAATTTTAGTTGGTAATGCCAGACTGTTTTCCAAAGTGATTGCGATAATTTCAGTTCCTACAAACAGTGTATGAGATTTCCTGTTACTCCACCTGTTTGCCAAGCCTTGGAATTGTCAATCTGTTAAATTTTATTAACCATTCTGGTATATATGTAGGGGATTTTTGTGGGTAGTTGAGGTGTATTTCATATATAATGCAAAAATTTTAAATGTACAGCTTGAAAATTTTATCACATATGCATGTGCCACTACTCAGATGAGCATTCCCATCACCCCAGAAAGTTCTCTCATGCTTGTTTTTGGTCAGAAGCTGTTATTCTGACAATCCTGTTTTGACTTCTATCACTGTAAATTTGCTTTGCCTATGTAGATGTACTCATAACAGTGTGAACTCTCTTGTGTCTGGCTTCTTTTGCCCAGCATAATAATGTTTTTTACAGTTCATCCAAGTTGTTGGTTTTATCAGTTATTCGTTTTTATCGCTTAGTGCCATTGTATGGTTTTACACACATGTGCACACACACACATACTCATTTCTCTGGGGTATATATTGAAGAGTGGATTTTTGGGTCATAGGGTAGGTGTTTAATTTTATTAGAAACCATAGAACAGTTTCCCAAAGTGGTTGTTCTATTTAACTCTCCTGTTTGGTTTTAATTTTCATTTCCCTGATTACTAATGGGGTTGAGCAGCCCTTTATATGTTTATTGGCCATTTGGATTATCTTCTCTTTGAAAGGGTCATTAAAGTCTCATTGAAATCTTTTGCCCATTTTTCTGCCTGGTGTTCATCTTTGTCTTACTCATTTTAAGATATTTTAAGATAGATTTGCATATGTGTATATATGTATATATATGTATGTGTATATGTGTATAAGATATGTATATACTTCTGTATATTTTCAGATAATCTGTATTGCACATAATCGTCTTCCACTCTGTGGCTTGCCTTGCCTTTTCATTTTCTTAAAGGTGTGTTTTGATTAACAGAAATTATTAATTTTAACATAGTTAACCTTTATCATCAGAGCTCTTTGTATCTGGGTGTTGAAGATACCCTGCATGAAAATATTTTGTTTTGCCTTTCACATTTATTTTTTTTTTTAAAGATTTTATTTATTTATTTGACAGAGATAGAGACAGCCAGTGAGAGAGGGAACACAAGCAGGGGGAGTGGGAGAGGAAGAAGCAGGCTCCTACTGGAGAAGCCTGATGTGGGGCTCGATCCCATAACGCCAGGATCACGCCCTGAGCCGAAGGCAGACGCTTAACCGCTGTGCCACCCAGGCGCCCCTGCCTTTCACATTTAGATCAACAACCTAAGTGGAATTTTTTTTAATGGTCTGAGTTGGGGTCAATTTAATTTTTTTCCTATATGACTGTTCAGTTATTGTGGCACCAATTTAAGATCATTCTCCCTTGCTCTGTAGAGTTATTTTTTCATAAATCAGCTGATTGTGTATAAAATTTGGGCTCTTCTATTCCATTCTTTTATTTGCCCTTATGCCAGGGTGCCACTATCTTAACTACTCTATTTCAGCAGTTCTCCTGGGACCAGGTGGGTCCAGACCTTTTCAGAGGGTCTTTTTTTTTTTTTTTTAATTTTATTTATTTACTTGACAGAGGGAGAGATAGCCAGGGACAGAGGGAACACAGGCAGGGGGAGTGGGAGAGGAAGAAGCAGGCTCCCAGCAGAGGAGCCTGATGCTGGGCTCGATCCCAGAATGCCGGGATCACGCCCTGAGCCCAAGGCAGACGCTTAATGACTGAGCCACCCAGGCGCCCCTTTTCAGAGGGTCTTTAAGGTCAAAACTATTTTCATAGTAATAGTAAGATGTTATTTGCCTTATTTACTCTCATTCCCTCACAGTTGTACAGTAGGTTTTCTAGAGGCTGCATGACATCTGGTATTGAAACAGATTGAATTCCAACTGTCTCCTGATAAGCCAGATATTAAGGAGATTTACAAAAATGTAAAACGCTGCCTTTCTTTTCACTAAATTTTTATGTTTTGGAGAACATTATTTTTCATAAAGAATTTATTTCTGTTAATATATAATCAGTTTCTTGTTTTTATTATTTTTTTCAAATTTTTATTTAAACTCTAGTTAACACAGTGTTATTTTTAAGTGAACATGTATTTCACAATATATTTTAATTTCAAAAATAAATGTAATGAATAAAATCACATAAGCTAACGCGCTTTAGAGTCTCAAGTTTGAGAATTACTGCATAGTTTTATAAATCCTGACAACCAGTAGATTAATAAGTCTTCTTATTTTTGGCCCCTTGGACATTCATATGCATTTTAGAATCAGCTTGTAAGGTTCCACAGGAATGCTTGTTAGGATTTTGATTGGAATGGGCATTGAGTAAGTTTAGGGAGAGGTTTTGCACATCTTCCTGACAGAATTTTTAAAGAAAAAAAAGTGTACGTAGAAATACATTAAAAAGAATTTAAGAAGAGGGGCGCCTGGGTGGCTCAGTCATTAAGCGTCTGCCTTTGGCTCAGGACGTGATCCCGGCGTTATGGGATCGAGCCCCACATCAGGCTCCTCTGCTGTGAGCCTGCTTCTTCCTCTCCCACTCCCCCTGCTTGTGTTCCCTCTCTCGCTGGCTGTCTCTATCTCTGTCAAATAAATAAATAAAATCTTTAAAAAAAAATTTAACAAGAAAACAAAGGATATCTCTGAAAAACGTGAAACTTTTAACAAGGTACATAAAAGAATTGAATAAATGCTGAAACAAAACTTGTTCTTGGATAGGATAACTCTCACATTGGAAAGATGTCAGTATCCCCTCTAAATGGTCGTATTGCATATTGCTAGATACACTTTTGCATTTTGTCATTTCTAAAATTGAGATGTGCCTTAAAATTGAGGATACCTTACAGGGGTGCCTGGGTGGCTTAGTCATTTAAACATCTGACTCTTGATTTTGGCTCAGGTCATGATCTCATGGTCTTGGGATGGAGTCCTGAGGACTCTGCCCTCAGTAGGGAGTCTGCTGGGGATTCTGTCTGCCCCTTGTCTGATGTGTGTGTGTGTGTGTGTGCTTTCTCTGTCTCTCTCAAATCAGTAAATAAATCTTTAAAACAAAACAAAACAAAAAAATTGAAGCTACCCTTCCAGTCACTTCTGGCCATGTAGTAGTGGTGAAGAAGTTTTATTTATGAACATCTTAACAAATTTATTGTATTTATCTTAACTTATTTTCCTTTGATTGTAAGCACAAGTCGTATGTGATATAAAGACAGAACGGTATGTAGGTCTAAAAGAGCTACTTTAATAGACCCAAAAGAAAAATCCTCAATCTCAAGGCAGCATTCTGTCAGTGTGGCAACGTCCTTTTTTTTTAGTGCTACGTAAAATTATACATCTTACATTGAAGGTATTTTGGAGTTGATAAAACATAATTTGTAAATTCAGTGTAATCCCAGTTAGTATTTCCACAGGCTTTTCAAACCATGATTCTAAAGGTTATATGAAAGAACAAAAGCAGAATTTTTCATAAAAAATATGAAAATCAATATTCATGAAGGGGGGATTACTGCTGTTAAAGTCAGTGTTAAAGCTAAAGTAATTAAGAGCAGACAGGTGATCCCTGGAACAGAGTTGAGAGTAGTGACGTAACCTCATTTGTAGAAATGTTATAGGTAGTAAAGATGAAAGCAGTGAATTCTCCAATAAGTAGTATTGGGTCAACTGAGTTAGCCATTTGAGAAAAAAAAGAAAGCTAGCTTGTCATCTAACACACACAAAAAAGAAAACCTTTAATGAGATACAGTTCACAGATAGGAAAGTACACGTTTTAAGGGACCAGTAATGCATTTTTATGTAACTAAACACACAAAGTCTATCACCTAGATCAAGATATAGACTATCTCTGGCATGCCCCAAATTTCCTTTATATGCCTCCCAGTCAGTACCAGCCCCGCTCACTGGTAGCCCCTTTTTTGACTCCTATCCATAGATTAGTTTGGCCTGTTTTTGATCTTCAAATAAATCAAATTATATAGTAAGTCGTCTTTTGTGGCTAGCTTCTTTTGCTTAACATTATGTCTATGAGATTTATTTATGTTGCATGTAGCAATTCTTTTTTTATTGTTGTATAGTATCGTGTTAATATGCCACACTTTATTCTACTGTTAGAAATTTTGGTTGTTTATACATTTTCTTTCTTTTTCTTTTTGGCTAAAATGAATAAAACCGCTTAGAACATTCTTGTATGTGTTTGATGGGTGTTAAGTACTTATTTGTTATTGGAATTGAGTGAAACTGCTGGGTCCTAGGAGATAGAGATAGAGATATATATATAGATATGTTTAATTTTAGTATATATCGCCAAACAGTTTTCCAGAGTAAGTGTACCGGGTTACATTCCTACCAGCAACATATGAGAATTCCAACTGCTCTAAGTTTTACAAAATCCCGGAAGCCATAAAGAAATTTGATGAATTTGCATAAAGACAGACAAAACCTATGCATGGCAAAAACTAGCATAAACAAAGGTGGAACTCCAAAGATAAACTGGGAAAAAACATTTGCCATGCATCATGTTCAAGGACTTAATTTCCTTCAAAAACAAACAAACAGGAATCCTTTTAAGTAAATACAGGAAAGACCAACAACTCTCAATAGATAAGTGGGCACAGGACATTAAAAGACAGTTGAAAATAAACACAAATAGTTCTTAAACAGGACCTTTCAGTCATAAGAGCAAATTGAAACTAGCGTTTTATCATATTAGATTGGCAAAGATAAAAAAAATTTTTTTTAAAGATTTTATTTATTTATTCAACAGAGATAGAGACAGCCAGTGAGAGAGGGAACACAAGCAGGGGGAGTGGGAGAAGAAGCAGGCTCATAGTGGAAAAGCCTGATGTGGGGCTCGATCCCATAACGCCGGGATCACGCCCTGAGCCGAAGGCAGACGCTTAACCGCTGTGCCACCCAGGCACCCCCAAAAGATAAAAAAAATTTAATTATCTTGGCTAAAGCAGTGACTTCCTTTAGGATTCTAAACTCTGGAGAGCAGTTTGATAATATCCATTAAAATTAAGAATATATGTACCTCAAGAGTAGTAAGGATAAATAGTGTGTTTACACAATAGAATATTACAGAGAACAAGAATGAATGAATTAGAATTTATATACAAAAGAAAGTCTTTAAAAAGCAGGGAGGGTGCCTGGGTGGCTCAGTTGGTTAAGCGTCTAACTCTTGGTTTCAGCTCAGGTCATGATCTTAGGGTCATGAGATTGAGCCCCACGTCAGGCTCCATGCTGAGCATGGTGCTTGCTTGAGATTCTCCCTCTCTCTGCGCCCCACCAAATAAATAAATAAATAAATAAATAAAGTCTTAAAAAAAAGAAAAAGAATTTACAAACAAAAATAGATGGATTCTTACAACTGTGATGGTGAGTGAAAGAGCCGGCACAAAAATACAAAGTTTGAAAACACACAAAATTATTCTATTGTGTTAGAAGTCAGGATAGTGTTACCTCACTGAAAAGGACCACAAAATGAGTTTTCGGGGGCATCTGATGTTCTATATCTTAATGTGGGTCCTGGTTATGCAGTTGTATTTACAATTGGGAAAATTCGTTAAGTTATAAACAGGATTTGTGTACTTTTCTGAATATATGCTATAATTCAGTAACAAATTTTAAATAAAAATAGTGTGTATACACACAGTCATAAGGAATGCACATACCCTTTGTTAAGCAGTTCTTTCCTATGCTTGTAAACACATGCATACATATACATACACACTCATATGTGGGGGTAAATAGTATGAAGACATTAATTTCTGTGCTTGTAATAACAAAAGTTTGGACAAAACCTAATTACCTGTTGGTGGGAAACTGGTAAAATTACTGGTATTGTCATATAGTGAATTATTAGCAGCTCTTAAAAGGAGAAAGAGAGTTCTTTGTGAACTAATTTTGAAACATCTCTTAAGGTATTTTAAATATCTTAAGCAAGATGCATGAATGATACATGTAGTATGCTAATACAGTTGACCCTTGAACAACATGGGGATTAGGGACACTGACTACCTGTGTAGTCTAATCTGCATTATTTTTTTTTTTTTAAGATTTTTATTTATTTATTTATTCGACAGAGAGAGAGACAGCCAGCGAGAGAGGGAACACAAGCAGGGGGAGTGGGAGAGGAAGAAGCAGCCTCATGGCAGAGGAGCCTGATGTGGGGCTCGATCCCATAACGCCGGGATCACGCCCTGAGCCGAAGGCAGACGGTTAACCGCTGTGCCACCCAGGTGCCCCTGCATTATTTTAAATTGAAGTATAGTTGACATGCAGTGTTATATTTCAGTTGTACAACATTATGAACCTGTAATCTGTCACTGTATAACATTACTGCAATGTTATTGACTATATTCCTTATGCTATAATTTTCATCCCGTTGACTTACTTTATAACTGAAAGTTTATACCTCTTAATTCCCTTCACCTGTTTCACCCATCCCCTCACCTCCCTCCCCTCTGGCAACCACAGTGTGTTCTCAGTATTTGTGAGAATTTTTCTGTTTTTGTTTGTTCATTTGTTTTGTTTTTTAGATTCTACATATAAATGAAATCTTGTGGCATTTGTCTTTTTCTGACTGATTTCACCTGGCATGATACCCTCTAGGTCCATCCATGTTGTCACTAGAGGCAAGATTTCATTCTTTTTTATGGCCAAGTCATACTCCAGTGTGTATGTATACCACAGCTTTTTTATCCATCCATCCGTTGATGGGCAACTTGTTTCCACTTCTTGGCGATTGTAAATAATACTACAGTAAATAGGGGTGCATATATCTTTTCAAATTAGTGTTTTCATTTGGATAAGTACCTAGCAGTGGGAATGGAATTAGTGGGTTATACAGTATTTATAGTCTTTTGAGGAAGTCCATATTATTTTCCACAGTGGCTGCACCAGTTTACGTTCCCACCATCAGTGCACGAGCGTTCCCTTTTCTCCACATCCTTGCCAGCACTTGTTATTCCTTGTCTTTTTCATACTAGCCATTCTGACTAATATCAGGTCATTGTGGTTTTGATTTGCATTTCCCTGTGTGTAACTTTCGACTCCCCCAGAACTTAGCTGCTAATAGCCTACGTTGACTGGAAGCCTTACTGATAACATAAAGTCATTTAACACGTATTTTGTATATTATATGTGTTCTATACTGTGTTCTTAGAATAAAGTAAGCTAGAGAAAAGCAGATGTTAAAAAGGAAGAGAAAATACACTTACAGTACTTTACTGTGTTTGTCAAAAAAAATTTGCGTGTAACTAGACCCACACTCAAACCTGTGTTGTTCAAAGATCAACTGTATTTCTGTGTGGGTATACTTTTTAAGTCATTTACATAAAAAATATATAAGTAGAATGTTTTGGAAGGATAGAAAAATATATTAAGGGGCGCCTGGGTGGCTCAGTCCATTAAGCATCTGCCTTTGGCTCAGGTCATGATCCCACGGTCCTGGGATGGAGCCCCATGTAAGGCTCCCTGCTCAGTAGGAAGTTTGCTTCTCCCTCTTCCTCTGCCCCTCCCCGCCTTTGTGCTCTCTATCTTGCTCTCATAAATAAATAAAATCTTTAAAAAGAAAAAATACATTAATGCTGGCTCTTTCTGAGGAGAAGTTGGTGGCTGGGGGACAAAATGAGAGATACTTTCTCTGTATACTATTACACACTCTTAAACTTAAAAAATTTTTCATAGTGGCAAAAGGATGTAACATAAAATTTACCATATTAAGCACTCTAAGTGTATAATTCAATACTGTTAAGTTTATTCAGGTCATAGTGTAACCAATTTCCAAAACTTTTTCATGTGCATTAAACAACTCCTTATTTCCTCCCCCCTTTACCTCTGGCAATCACCCTTCTAAATTGTGTTTCTATGAATTTGGCTACTCTAGATGCCTCATAAAAGTGGAGTCATACAGGTGCGCCTGGGTGGCTAAGTTGGTTATGCATCTGCCTTCGGCTTAGATCATGATCTCAGGGTCCTGCGATCAAGCCCCGAATTGAGCTCTCTGCTCAGCGGCGAGTCTGCTTCTCCCTCTGTGATTTCTCTCACTCCCTCTCTCAGATAAATAAATAAAATCTTAAAAAAAAAAAGTGGAGTCATACAATATTTGTATCATATGTATTTTTGTGAGTGGCTTATTTCACTTACCATAATGTCCTCAAGGCCCATCCATAGTATATGTGATCTTTGAATTCTGTTCCTTGTTCATTTATTACTTATTTTTTTTTTTTTTAAAGATATTATTTATTTATTTGACAGATAGAGACAGCCAGCGAGAGAGGGAACACAAGCAGGGGGAGTGGGAGAGGAAGAAGCAGGCTCATAGCAGAGGAGCCTGATGTGGGGCTCGAACCCATAACACCGGGATCACGCCCTGAGCTGAAGGCAGACGCTTAACCGCTGTGCCACCCAGGCGCCCCTATTACTTATTTTTAAAAGAGCATTAAAATAAAAAAAAATTATGACCTTATTCAGAGCTGGTTAATTATACAGTAAAAAGTTGGTAGTGTGTATTATTCACATCAACCAACGTTTAATGCCAGTTTTAGCAGCAAAACATCTTTATACCAAAGTGCCATTTGAAGCTTTATTTCACTACGTGTTTCTCCTTATTTTCATATATAGGTGCCAGTCAGAATGGAGGGTCATTAAGTCCCCAGTCAGCTCAGTAGTTTTTCCCCTGGGCTTATTGTCCAACTTTGGCCCTCCTCAAAGTCTGCCTCTTTACCCCACACACGGTCTGGTTCTATGCCAAGGGCATTACTTCCTCTTTGCAGATTTCTTCTGTATCTCTGACCTGGGCAGGGGGGCAGGCAAGGTTTTTCATTCTCTAGCTATTCAGTACTGCTTTTTTTTTTTTTTTTTTAAGATTTTATCTGTTTATTTGACAGAGAGAGAGACAGCCAGCGAGAGAGGGAACACAAACAGGGGGAGTGGGAGAGGAAGAAGCAGGCTGCCAGCAGAGGAGCCCAATGTGGGGCTTGATCCCAGGACTCTGGGATCACGCCCTGAGCCGAAGGCAGACTCCTAACGACTGAGCCACCCAGGCGCCCCTCAGTGCTGTTGAGATCATTATTCTATAGCTTTCTGAAGTAATATTGTTTCCCACGAATTGAAATTGTTTCCATTAGGATTGTTGACTGGATGTGGGGACAGAGGAATAAGTTGAAATGACTGAAATTTATGAGAGGACTTTGTACCATTAGATAGAATAGAACAGAGAGGGACAGGCAGGCTCTAGGTTGAAGATATGTGACTGGTCTTTGAATATGTTGGTTTGAGATGCTGGCCTATGAAATAACTGAAGCTGTGAGCTGGAAATGGGGATTTAGAAAATAATTTCTCATTACAAATTTAGTGTATGCCTGTGTATATGTAGAAAATACAGAAAAGTATATAGAAGAAAAAATATCCATAAAACAGATAATCATTCTTAACATTTTAATTGAGTTTACTTCTGGGTTTGTCTGTTTTGGTTACATGTTATGAAAGTACATATGTAAACTCACATTTATTTATTTTAAAGATTTTATTTAGAGAGAGTGCAAGTGAGGGGAGGGGCACTGGGAGGGGGAAGCAGATTGTGCTGACCATGGAGCCTGATGTGGGGCTTGATCTCATGACCCTGAGATCATGAACTGAGCTGAAATCAAGAGTTGGCCACTTAACCGACTGAACCATCCAGGTTTTCCTAAACTCTCACATTTTAAAATGGAGTTGACATATTATATTTTGTATTCTGCTTTTTTCTTTGTATTTTATTCATGAATGAAAAAGTCCAAGGCCAGTTACATATGATGCTTCTGTTATGTTAAGAGTCAGTAACAGAAGAGGTCATAAATGAAATTGTAGGCTCGTTGAAATCACATATGGTGAGATCCTGCACAGATGGAGAAGAAAACATAGCAAGGACAGTACTTTGGGAAACTTGTCTATATTCGAGGATTCAAGAATAAGAAATCACAGAGAAATAGAAGAATTAAGAGTTTAGTGTCAAACTAAGAGTGGAGCAAATTCCAAGAGAAAAAAGAGTAGTTAGCATTGTTAGATATTAAGGAAGAGAGAATGAGATTAATACTTGGATAGGAAATTGTGAAATCACTGGTTGACTTACAAAATATATTCTGTTGAACAATGATGGAATAACAGGGACTGAATATACCTTGCTACCTTAAACAACTAGAAAATTAGTATAGGAAATAACAATTTAGAGACATTGGATAATAGACAACACAGGACTGTGATCAATGAAAGAAGAGAAACAAACCTATGGAGCTCAATGGTTACCCCAGTTTCTTGTCTGGAGGTAGTTTTCAGGCTGCAGAGCAAAGCCGGGAACCCAAATAGAGCCCAGTGGTTTCATTAAGAAAATAGAGATGGGGGCTTGAGGGGGCAAAAGCAGCCATAATTTGTGGTGCACAATGTAAGAGAGAAGTTGCACAGGGAACTCCAGAGATATGCAGATGTGTACCCTTGAGTCTGGTTGAGTACTGATCTTCACATGCATGAGAGGAAGAAACCACCTAAAGCCGGATAAAGAATTCCACTGGAAAATAGGCTGAAACTCACACAGGGTTAGGAAAAATCTGTATTCTCCCTAGCCAGAGTATAGACAGGACATCAAAAAGGTATTGACTTGGTAATAGGGCCAAATTAGCCCTAATTTAAGGGCTGCTCTGGACTACCCTAAGAAAGCATAAAAGCAAGACTTGGAGGATCCAGATGATTCCAAGAAACTTAATTGTATGCCAGAACAAAATCATGCACTCTTTAAAGGAATATAGCAAAATCCAGCACCCCAAACATAAAATTCACAGTGTCTCTGGCATCCAGTTAAAAAATTACCAGGCATGCAAAGAACCAGGAAAATATGACCTATAATTAGAAAATAATCTGAAAAATAAAAAATGGAAACAGACCCAGAAATGATGGAATTAACAAATAAGTTCATTAAAGCAGCTCTTTTAAATATGCTTTATATGTTCAGGCAGGTAGAGGAAATGGTTAACATAATGGAGAGAGAAATGGAAGATATAAAAAAAAACTTGGGGTGTCTGGGTGGCTGTCAGTTAAGCATCTGCCGTTGGCTCAGGTCATGATCTCAGAATCCTGGGATCGAGCCCTGCTTTGGGGCTTCCTGCTCAGTGGGGGTTCTGCTTCTCCTCCCTCTGCCTCTCTGCTTGTGCTCTATCTCTCAAATAAATAAAATCTTAAAAAAAAAAAAAGACCTCAGTGTAACTTGCAGAGATGGAAATGAAGTGAAAAACATACTCAAGGGATTAGCAGATGAGGCACAGCAGATCAGTGAACTTGAAGATATAACAGTAAAATGTGAGGAAAATGAATAGATTATCAAGGTCTAGACCAGGGAGAGTAGTCAGGAGCAAGAACAGTCTCACATGTGTATTGGAGTCCAGAAAAGAGGGAGAGAGGGGAACGAAAGACATTTTTAAGAATCATGACCAAAAAATTTCCAAATTGGATGAAAATTGCAAACCCACAGATTCAAGAAGCACAACAAATCCCAAGGAGAATATATATAAAGAAAACTACATCAAGATACGTCGTAAATTGCTGACCACCAGTGATAGAGCAAAATCTCAGGCAGAGAAAAAAGACACATGATGTAGAGTAACAAGAATGTCAGCAGATTTACCAGAAATACAACAAATCAAAAGACAATGGAGAGACATCATTAAAGTGCTTAAAAAAACAACCTGTCAGCCTAGTATTCTTTATCTTGGAAAATACTTTTCAGAAATGGGAGTGAAGGGGCGCCTGGGTGGCTCAGTTGTTAAGCACCTGCCTTCGGCTCAGGTCATGATCGCAGGATCCTGGGATCGAGCCCCAAGTCAGCCTCCCTGCTCTGAGGGGAGCCTGCTTCTCCCTCTCCCCCTGCTTGTGTTCCCAGTCTAGCTGTCTGTGTCAAATAAATAAAATCTAAAAAAAGAAAAGAAAAAGAAAAGAAATGGGAGTGAGATAAAGACTTTTTGAACAAACTCATGCTAAGAGCATGAGTCGCCAGCAGACCTATACAACAAGAGATGTTAGAGGAAGTTATTCAGACAAAAGGAAGATTATTTAAGATGGATATCTGGATCTTTATAAAGGATTGAAAAGTACTGGAAGTGGTAAATGTGGGGGTAAATATAAAGACATTTATTTCTTAATTCCTTTACAAGGTAATTGAGATGAGTGACACACAGGTATGGTATTTCTTTTTGGAGTGATGGAAATGTTCTGGAATTATTAGCTTAAAAAGATACTTGGTTTTTAAAACAAATAATGTATTGTGGGTTTTACAACTCAAAATGTATGACAACAGCAAAAGGATGGGAGGAAAATGGAAATATATGATTGTCAAGTTCTTACATTATACATGAGGGGCTATACTATAGGAAAGCAAAATAAGTTAATGTAAAGATACAATGTAAAACCTAGAGAAACCACTAGAAAAAATAAGCAGAATTATAGCCAATAAACTAATTGTGGAGATGGAATCCTAAAGAAATACTCTGTTAATTCAAAAGAAGGCAGGAAATGAGGGGGAAAGGAACAAACCATAGCTGGGACAAGTAGCAAACAAGACTTATACACAGCCATATCAGTCTGTCATTACATTAAATGTAAATGGTCTTGATAAACCTCATTCTTGTTTAAAAAAAAAACTGCAAAGTAAAAGAGAAGATAAAAATTACCTCCGTTAACATTTTAGTTCACTCCCAGTTGATTTTTGTCTATAAATATGTATTGTGCACATGTATATATGTATATTCATATGAATGTATACACATAAATATGTGCTTTTTTTTAAGAAAAAAAATTGAGGCCATCCTCTTTGTTTTCATTTGACTTTGACTCGCAAGCATTTTGACATGTAATAAAATATTTTAAAAGAGGGTCACCTGGGTGGCTCAGTTGGTTAAGCATCTGCCTTCCGCTCAGGTCATGATCCCAGAATCCTTGGATCAAGCCCCACATCAAGGCTCCCTGCTCAGTGGGGAGCCTGCTTCTCCCTCTCCTTCTGTCCCTCCCCCTGCGTGTGCTCGCTTTCAAATAAATAAAATCTTTTAAAAAAATTCTATCAATCACTTTGCATTAAATCTAGCTAGAACACAAAGTGTGTACATTTATTTTCCATTTTCCTCCTTTCCCTCCTTCCTTTCCTCATTTTTTTTTCTTTTCTCCTCCCTTCCACCCTCCCTCCCTCCCTTCCTTCTTTTCGGCATTATAGTTTTCATTTCTTTGGTTATTACTTCAGCTTCATTTGTTCTAGAATATGAACTTTACCATGTCAGTGGAAGGAGACCATTGTCTCCTTGGTGCCCTACAATAGTATACTGTATGCTCAATAAATTTGTTAAAAGAATAAATACTGTTTTTTTCTTTCTACAACTCCTATTATTGGTAAGGTTGATCTGTATGGTATTTTTTTTTTTTAAGGATTTACTTACTAGAGAGGAGGAGAGAGAGTCTTAAGCAGGCTCTGCACTGAGCGTGGTGCCTGTCACAGACTTGATCTCATGACCCTGATTTCATAGCCTGAACAGAAACCAAGAGTTGGTCGCTTAACTAACTGTGCCACCCCAATCTGTATAATATTTGTAACATTTTTTTCTTTCATCTTATTAATCTGTTTTGTCCTTTTTATAGAATTGTGGGATCATTTATCCATTTATTGTGTTTTACATCACTTTTTGATTGGTAATATTTCATCTGCTACTCACTACTTTTTTTAAAATTTTATTTATTTTAGAGATCGAGAGAAAATGAGTGAGTGGAGGGAGGGGCAGATGGCGAGGGAGAGCGTCTCAAGCAGACTCCCTTCTAAACATGGAGCCCACTGCTGGGCTTTATCTCATGACCCTGAGATCATGACCTGAGCTGAAATCAAGGTCAGTGGCTTAGGGGCGCCTGGGTGGCTCAGTCGTTAGGTGTCTGCCTTCAGTTCAGGGTGTGATCCCAGAGTCCTGGGATCGAGCCCCACATCAGGCTCCTCCGCTGGAAGCCTGCTTCTTCCTCTCCCACTCCCCCTGTTTGTGTTCCCTCTCTCGCTGGCTGTCTTTCTCTCTGTCAAATAAATAAATAAAATCTTTAAAAAAAAAAGTCAGTCGCTTAACCGACTAAGCCACCCAGGTGTCCCTGCTTCTATTGCAGTTTTAAATTTGGCAAATCATGTTTTTCATCTCTGAAAATCTTTTCATCTCTATTAGTCCTTTCCTCATACGCAGAATTCTCTGAGATTCTTTTAAAACGTTAAATACTGTGCATTTTATTATTTTCTCCTCAATTTATACCAGCTGTTTGAGGCTGTCGGATTTTTTTATCTGTTTTTCAGCTCTCGAGTACTTCACTATGTAGTATATTTTGAAACACATTAAGGCTGGAAAATAAGGGAAATGGAAAGTCCATTTGTTCATTCGTATTGTCATGTGTTTCCTTATTTCACTTTGATACAATTAAAATGTGGTATCACAAGGTTTTTAGTAGTACAAAGTTAGGGCTCAAGTTTTTATTTGCAAAGATTGTTAAGTGGGAGTATTCTAAACAGCATCTACTTCTTCAACTATTTTTTGAGACTTCCGGAAAGGTAGAGAACTGGATCAAAGAAACAAGTAATCAAAGAAAGTTTGAATGCAAAATACCTATTCTTTTTTTTTAAATTCAATTAGCCAACGTATAGTACTTAGTTTTTAATATAATGTTCAATGATTCTTTAGTTGTGTATAACATCCAGTGCTCATCTCATCATGTGCCCTCCTTACTGCCCGTCACCCAGTTCCCCATCCCCCCACCCACCTTCCTATCCGCAACCCTCAGTTTGTTTCCCAGAGTCAAGAGTCTCTCATGATTTGTCTCCCTCTCTGATTTCTCCCCATTCAGTTTCCCCTCCCTTCTCCTATTGTCCTCTGCACTATTTCTTATATTCCACATATGAGTAAAGGCATATGACATTTGTCTTTTTCTGACTGACTTATTTCCCTTAGCATAATACCCTCCAGTTCCATCCATGTCAATATAAATGGTAGGTATTCATCCTTTTTGATGGCTGAGTAATACTCCATTATATTTGAACCACATCTTTATCCATTCATCTGTTGAAGTACATCTCGGCTCCTTCCACAGTTTTGCTATTGTGGACGTTGCTGCTATGAAAATACCTGTTCTTGAGAGGACAACAAATTGGGATCTTGAAAGAATTGGTTATTCCTTTCCTTGATTACTTATACTTTGGAATTTTGACAGAAACCCAGTGATGAATGAGAGTTCCTATTCTCCTGAAGCCTGGTTTAATGCCAGACACAGATGATATAAGCAAAATAAGTAAAACAGTAGTGGTCGGGGGGGTGTACCAGAAGGTGAAGGAGATCCATAATTCATGATTTTACATTTTCTACTGCGAGAGGCCAGCAGAGTTTTTGCAGAATGAAGGAGATTTGAGATTGCATTTTGGAGTGATAGCATTTAACCTGGGATGAATTTAAAAATTACAAAGCAGTGCTTAAGGTTTTTTCTATTTGTAACAGTGCTCATAGAGGGATAGAAAACTCAATGTATTGGGTCAAGATAGGTGATTTGAATGGGAATGGGACTGGACAACAGTGCTTGACAGTCAACCTCAGTTTTGTGCATGTAGCTGCTAGAATTCTATTTCTTTTCACATTAACACAAAATTAATCATTAAAACCTTAAAATGGAGGTTTAAATTTTTTTTCCCCTTGTACTTGAAAACTATTTATGGGAGCAGTAATTCTGATGGCCTCAGGCATCTTCTTCCCAACACTGATTACTGTCTTGAAAGAGTGGCTTAGATTTGCTTTCGCATTCCTGAATGACCCACGGTACACCTCCCAGGGTTCAGTTTTGATTACTGACAATATATGCCACTGTGAATGCTACCGTTATTTTATTTTAAAAAAATTTTTATTTAAATTCAATTTAGTTAAC
Organism: Ailuropoda melanoleuca; assembly: GCF_002007445.2. NCBI lineage: Eukaryota > Metazoa > Chordata > Mammalia > Carnivora > Ursidae > Ailuropoda > Ailuropoda melanoleuca. The sequence continues at coordinate 15,058,435 of NC_048227.1, read as the reverse complement.
ATAGAGTGTATTATTAGTCTCGGGTAGAATTTAGTGATTCATCAGTTGCTTATAACACTCAGTGCTCATTACATCAAGTGCCCTCCTTAATGCCCATCACTCAGTTACCCCATCCCTCCACCCCCCTCCCTTCCAGCAACCCTCTGTTTGTTTTCTAGAGATAAGGGTCTCTTATGGTTTGTCTCCCTCTCTGATTTCATCTTATTTTTCCTTCCCTAATTTTATAATCATGGAGGGGAGGTCTAATATTTTCATTGATATTAGCTAGCATAGTGATCTACAGATCTCTGAGCCAGGTGCTTAATTATTTTTTAAGTTCAAATTTACTTGAGCTTCAGAGAGTCTGAGATTACAATCAGAACATTTTGATATTTCCAAAGACAGTTTTGTTCAGTTTGTTAATCTCAGCTGGATAGGTTTGCTTTTAAGAGAATCTTCATCAGTTTCCTTTTTCCATCAGAGACAATAGTTTCAATGGCTAAAATGCTGGATTAAATATGAAAATATGTTCTCATCCAGGTTCTCTTTATTTACTGTGAAAACAAGCAAGCAGTGTGCCAGACCTGTGAACTCCTCTGATAAATGGAGGCCGCAGCTACTCTGTGTATGAATACCAGCAACTGGTTAAAACATTTTTCTACACCTTCAAATTTTCAGATACTTAAAAATTTAAGTTTACTCCAGGTGTTTACAAACTCTCAATTATAAAGATTTATTTAGGATGTATGTGGATTTACTCTTGCCAGAAACTCAAGATACAAGTAGCTACTTAAGGCTAGCCCAGTGTTTTTCAAACTGTAGTGAAAGATGAGTTTTTAAAATTTCCAGTCCATTATGGACTGATATGTGTACAAAATGAATTATTAAAAAAAAATGAAAACACATGTAAATACAAGCTCAAGTAGTTTATTCAAATGACAAAAATCACATTTTAATCAGTAAAATAATATGAAGAATTATAAAAACTATGCACTATAGTCAATTACTGTGGTAAATTTATTACACTCTTAACTTTATGTTATTTTGTCATTGTATCTAAAGTTATGAAATAGTGGGGCGCCTCACTCCCTCAGTCAGTGGAGCATGTGACTCTTGATCTCAAGGTCGTGAGTTCGAGCCCTGTGTTGGGTGTAGAGATTACTTAAAAAAAAAATAAAGTTGTGAAATAGCAATTGGGTATTTTAAACACCTAACTTATACCTTGAAAAAACATTGTCTTATCAGTATTTAAAGTTTTAATGTGACAAATGAGCTTATATCTTGCTTATTAATTTATCTAGATTGTATAGCACTACTTTCAGGTGATGACATTATAGTTAAACTTGTTATGCTTTGATTTAATAATACCGTAGAGAAAATGTTGAGTTATATTGGTGGGATTCTAGAAGAACAGATCTTAAAAGCATAGATCTTTCATCAAGCTCAGGATATTCATTTAGAATTTAACCAAAAACAAGTGGTGCTATAGTCCCAAATGTATCCTTTATCTTTCAACAGTAGCCAATTCCAGCAGTTTAAGCTGTAAATAGTTAAATTATCTTTAAATGAAAGAAATGGATTAAGTTCTATTACATTTTCTATCTGTGGATCTCATTTGGATGGAAAATTAAATTTGAAGGAGTCTATTTCATTTATAAAAATTGTATGGTGATAACTGTAGAAACTATTCTTCCAAGCGAACTTTTGTTTTACCCTTTAATCTTACCTGCCATTGAAAAACATTTTGCATTTTTTTCCTTGTAAGGAAGACTTAAGAGTATTAAAAGTACTGAAGATATTACACAACTTGGTTGTGTAATTCACATCTTTGAAAAGTTGGAACCAAACTTGCTTTTTATCTCACAGAAACACTTAAGTGTTTGTAATTTCAACTTCCCTCAGCAGCCATTGTTTTAACATTGACATTGTTTTAACATTAATCCATAAGCTATGGCTTTATTATTACATAATAAAGAGAATAACGTTTAATTCTTTAACATTTATATTTTCATGATTGTATAGGTACTAAACATGCTATTGAGCTCAACTGACTTTTTGTAACAAAATTTGTCAAGGAAAGAAGCTATGCGTTGATTTACTTTCTGATGCTCCTTCATCTGGGAAATTACTCCAGAATGATTTCTTGTTATGTCAGTTGTGCCATCAGAATATTGTTCTCTGCAAAACTCCAGACCACTTTTGTCGACTGTAATTCTTCATAGTTTTATCCTGTTCAAAGCTGATTGTGTTTGCTAGTTATAAAACTGAGAACAAGAATTCTTTCTTCATAGCACTCATATTCAGATACCATATTAGCAATCTCTGTGCGCTTGTCCAGGTGCAATGAAAAATACTTTGCAAGTATGGTTTTGTAAATTGGTTCTTCCAGATCATGAATTTCTAAATGTGGTGAGCTGTGCTAGTTTTGGAAATTACTGATTTACCCAATATTTTTTTTTTTAAAGATTTTATTTATTTATTTGACAGAGATAGAGACAGCCAGCGAGAGAGGGAACACAAGCAGGGGGAGTGGGAGAGGAAGAAGCAGGCTCATAGCGGAGGAGCCTGATGTGGGGCTCGATCCCATAATGCGGGGATCACGCCCTGAGCCGAAGGCAGACGCCTAACCGCTGTGCCACCCAGGCGCCCCCCAGATCATGAGTTTCTAAATGTGGTGAGCTGTGCTAGTTTTGGAAATTACTGATTTACCCAATATTTCTTTTTTTTTTTAAAGATTTTATTTATTCGACAGAGATAGAGACAGCCAGCGAGAGGGGGAACGTAAGCAGGGGGAGTGGGAGAGGAAGAAGCAGGCTCATAGCGGAAGAGCCTGATGTGGGGCTCGATCCCACAATGCCGGGATCACGCCCTGAGCCGAAGGCAGACCCTTAACCGCTGTGCCACCCAGGCGCCCCTACCCAATATTTCTAAGCAAGTATTTTTGATGTAGTTACCTTCTTGTTTCTTAATAATTGTATTTACCGTTTTAGTATTAGCAGGACAAAATGCTAGGATAGGAGGCCTGTTAAACGTGTATGGATGAAATACTGCATATCTGCTTCTGTTAGCCTTTTAAAGTCAGTGTTCTCTCTTTCAAATAATTCTTTTGGCTTCAAACTTATTTTTGTGTACATTTTGTATATAAATACTCCTGAAATTTAGATGGTTTTGTTGCTCCATTAACCAGTGTATTCTGCAGTTAATATACTGTGATGTTAGCACCTCACCATCAATTATGGCTACAAAAATGAACTCATTCTACAAGGGATCGTACTCCTGAGTGAAAGTAGGCCTCTGTTAGTCTTCATCTGTTCAGAATCAATCCCATCCTTCATCCTCATTTGGTTTACTGCTACTGGTGCATTCAGAAAATGTGTGTCTTCTCCACTAAAAGGATGCTGAAAAATCCACTGAAGCTTGTTTGTCCACATGTAAATTGGGTTAAAATAATATAAATTTCCCTTCTCTAGTTTAGTGAATTATGTTAAATTATAAAATAAAAAGCAGGCTTGATTAAGATGAAAATGTTCATAGAATTAACATTATAAAAATGAGTAAGACTGCACGTTTTCTCAGATTTTTATGCACCTTGAGGTAGCTGACAAGATAACCTTGAAATATCCCATGTAACTTGATTCTGCGCCATGTGCAGCTCATCATGTGAGTTTGACAGCACTTGGATCTGCCTCTATTCTGTTCAAAAAGACAAATCCACTGATGCACTTTGGTGTCATGGCAGTGTCACACTTCTGTGGAAGTTTCTAAGTGCTTCCTTTCCGTTTCTGAACAGATCTCCACGTGGATCCATAAGAGAGTTCATAGACCATCACCGGTTTGTGATGCATGGTTTGAATGTCAGATGATGGTATCACCCCCAGTAAAGTTGTAGGCTTTACGTGCACTCGTACTTAAGTCGATAGGAAATAACTAGTTTCACTGCATCTTTTAAAAGGATTTGATACCTATTATATGACACAACAGAGCACATTACACACTATTGAGTTATAATTACATAATAAGATAGTACTAAGGTAAAAAATGCCTTGTTAGAAACAAGAGATAACTTATATTTAATCATCATTACATTTTACTTTTCAAATACTCAACAATGCATTTATGAAACAATGCAGGCATTTACAGTTTTAACTGAAATTTCAGAATATTTGAAGTGTTCCTAAATGTGAATGTGACGTGTGAATTTGCTAATGTAACTTACTAGTGATTGTGGAGCGGTAGAGCATAGTTCCTTCTTCAAGAAGCCATCAAGAACCACAGACCACGTGGTATAAGTTGTGACTCTTTCCAAGATCGCAGTGCTTACAGCTGATACTTTCCAGTGCACAAGTATCCCCATGTTTCTGAACTGGCTCCACTGGGTACTTGATTTGTGTAACAGATTGATGAGAATCACCCAACATTTTATTATGAACATTTTCAAACATACAGAAAAGTTCAAAGAATTTTATAGAGTGCCTGTATATCCACCACCTAGATTCTACCATTAATATTTTGCTATACAGGCATTATTACATGACTATACAAATATCCACCTCTCTATCCAACCATCACTGAAAAAAAAATTAAATACTTTAGCATGCGTATCATTAACTAGAGTTTATTATGTGTTGACAGTTTGTTTTCTTTTGAGCTAAAATACACATACACTGCAACACACAGATAGTAAGTATATGTTCTCTGAGTTTTGACGTAAATGCATACACCTTTGTAAGCCAAACCTGTGAAGATACAAGGCGATGGTACTCAGTGAGGGGCGATTTTGCCTCCCAGGGAACAAGGCGATGGTACTCAGTGAGGGGCGATTTTGCCTCCCAGGGAACATTTAACCACGTGGAGATATTTTTGGCTATCCCAGCTGGGTTGGTAAGGCTAGGGTAGTACTGACATCTAGTGGGTAGAGTCTAGTCACAATTCTTTGTCAGTAGTGCCACTTCCGAGAAATCCTGATGTGGAGCATTACTATAACCTCATCAGGTTTCATCCTGCCTCTTGCTAGTCAACCCCCCAACCTTCCAGAGGTATCCATTGCTGTGATTTTTTTTTCTACTGTAGTTTTGCTTGTTATAGTGTATCATATAAATGGGATCAAACATGTACTTCAACGTAGTCTTGCCTGAAAAAGGAAACATTGCATATATAACTCTTCAGGGAAGGCAAAATTTTCCCCATTAATTATAAAAGAAATCTCTTGTAAGGTGACACATATATAGACAGTGTTTTCGGCAACAGTCCTATACCAAACAAAGTAAAGGCGTTCATATGATTGTTTCCTTTAGAAATTACCAAGTTGTGGGGCACCTGGGTGGCTCAGTTGGTTAAGCGGCTGACTCTTGATTTCAGCTCAGGCCATGATCTCAGGGTCCTGGTATCGAGCCCTGCGTCAGGCTCTGTGCTCAAAGTGGAGTCTGCTTGAGATCCTTTCTCTCCCTCCACCCCTACCCCCACTTGCATGTGCTCTCTGTCTGTCTTGCTCTCAAACGAATAAATAAATAAAATCTTGGAAAAAAAAAGAAATTACCAAGATGTAATGCCCACATGAAACTCAGTGCAAGCAGTTCTACATAGGAGAGGTAGTATTGTTCAAAGGCATAGATTTTTTTTTTCCTTTTTCTTTTCTTTTCTTTTCTTTTCTTTTCTTTTCTTTTCTTTTCTTGTCTTTTTTTTTTTTTTTTTTTTTTTTTTTTTTTTTTTTTTTTTTTTTTTTTGACAGAGAGAGACAGGGAGAGAGGGAACACAAGCAAAGGGAGTGTGGGAGGGAGAAGCAGGCTTCCCACTGAGCAGGGAGCCCAATTCGGGGCTCGATCCCAGGACCCTGGGATCATGACCCAAGCCAAAGGCAGATGCTTAACGGCTGAGCCACCCAAGCACCCCACAAAGGGATAGATGTCTGATGGTCCAGGTTGATTTCCAATTAATACCCATCAAAATGAATGGTTGGGACGATCTTTGAACACTCCACAAAGCTACTCCCCCCGCCCCAGGATTTGATAAGATATGTACAACATCCATTTCAAGATATATAGAGAGTACAGGTAACATGGTGTCAACTAGGAAATCTACCAACTTTGGAGAACAAGTAAGGGGAAACTGAGGAAACTTGCCTTCCCTTAATGTTGGCTATGCATTTTTTGCCATTGGAGGTGCTATTTGAGAAGATTCTTCTTTAAAAACCAAAACAAACGTAGTTGTGGTTTCACTCCAACTGAAGTTCAAGTCCCCAAAGTTCAACAACAGTTTTTCATCTGTGACAGCTCAGATGGCTAACAGTCATATGTTGATTAGTCATTGATTGATGAATTGATGCATTTGTCAAAGGTTACGTGGTGATGTCATTCAGTCTCCTGATTTTAAATACCACCCCAATGCTGACAACTTTCAAATTGTTATCTCTAGCTTAAACTGAAAACTGATCATCCCATTGCCTACCTGACATCTCTACTTGGATACATAAAGGGCAGTTTAAATGATGTGTCCATAACGGAATTCTCCCTGAATTCTCTGTCTCCCCGAAGCCTCCTCTTTCCTAGCTTAGAAAGTAACTTTTGTTTTCAGCTGCTCAAGTTGAAACCTTGGTATCATGTTAGACTATTTTCCTTGTCTCTCACACTGCACATCCAATTTGAGAGCAAGTCCTGTGTGGCTCTACCTTCAAAATTCATGCTAGATCTAACCATTTCTCACCACCTCCACTTCTGTCATCTGGTCCAAGCCACCATCATCTTTTTCTGGGATTACTGCAGTAGCGTCACAACTGGACTCCTGATTTCCACCTTTTTCCCTCCTAGACCGTGTTCAACACTACAGCCAGAGTGATCCTTTTAAAATACAAACAGTAGCAACACCCACAAATTAGCTCCCTGTTTCATTCAGAGTAAAAACCAGTCCTATTTAATAATGGCATAAACACCCCGTATTATCTGCTGAGACCCTTGCCCTGATGTTTTGTGGCTTTGTCTCCTGTTGCTCTCCCCTTCTGTGATACGCTTTGTTCCATCCATGCCTCCTCCTTTTTTTTTTTTTAATAATTTTTATTTTGTTATATTAGTCACCATACAGTACATCCCCATTTTTTGATGCAATGTTCTATGATTCATTATTTGCGTATAACACCCAGTGCACCATGCAATATGTGCCCTCCTTAATACCTATCACCAGCCTATCCCAATCCCCCACCCCCCTCCCCTCTGAAGCCCTGTTTGTTTCCCAGAGTCCACAGTCTCTCATGGTCCATCCATGCCTTCTGACTGTTCTTCAAACCTGCCAGGTGGGCACGGTTTGCTTTCTTACCTCAATAAAGCTTTCCCTGACCACCTGACTTTAAGGTTTAAAGTTTAAGTTGCAGTTTTTCAGTTCTACACTCACGTTTCCCTGCTTTGTCTGTCCCCATCTGACATAGTATGTATTTTATTTGTTTGCTCGTCTGCTTCCATGAGAATGTAAACTCCATAAGGGCGTAGAATTTTGTCTGTTTTGCTTATTGTATTCTAAGTGCCTAAAACAGTACCAGGCACATGGTGGGCACTCAGTATTTGCTGGGTTAATGATTATTGAGTCCCTACCCTACCACATGCTGTACACTGTGCTAGACTGTGGGTAGTCACAGTGAGTTATCCCTCACCTCACGGAACATAGACTCATACGGGAGACACAGAAATAACACAGAGACATATGTACAGAATCAGAGAAAAGCTCTTGAGAAAGGAGCTTGGTTGTCTGAGAGTAAAAAACATAGGAAGCTGACAGGAGGGGTGGGGAGGCTCTTCCCGGTCAAGGGTCAAAAGCTGGGATCTGAAAAATGAATGTTAAGTAGCTTCGGGAAGTGGTGTGCCTTTCTCATTCTTGAAGTTTTTTCTCTTATTTAAATTAAAGATGGGTCTTTCTGGGTATTGATTCCTTTTATTAGTGTTTGATTTCTGCCATTATACTGTTTCCATTTCATTGACTATTTGTATTTTATTTTAGGGAGGTTTAATTTGCTATTATTTTTCTAACTTGTTGAGATTGATACATAGATCACTAATACATGTGTTTATGGTTCTAAATTCCCTCTACACGTAGTGTTAGCTAAATCCCACAAGTATTGATAGTATTTTTAGCAGATATTTTAATAAATATGTAAATAATAAATTTCACATAGTTAATTTAATTACTGATATATTTGGATTTAAAAATAACATCTCACGACTTCTATTTCTCCCACTAGTTTTGTGTTCATTTTTCTTTCTCTTCTTGGATTAGTCAAAGAGTTGTGGTTTTTGGTTTGGGGAGGTTTTTTTGGCTAGTCTGTGTAATGAAACCTCCATTAAAAACCCAGAAGGACTGGGTTTGGAGAGCTGTTGGGGCTTGCAACTGGCTTCTGAAGTTGGGGGCGGAGGCAGTCTTGTAGAACTGAGCCCTTAATCTGTGGAATCTGATGCTATCTCCAGGTAGATAGTGGTGGAATTGAGTTGACTTCTCAGCTTGCTGGTGTCCCAGAATTGCTTGGTTTTTTGGGGGATGGGGAGCCCCCTGCCCCACATTGAAATTGGGAATACCAACATCAAAAAGACCTGCCCATTCTTTTAAGTCATGCTTCATCACTAGCTTAATTGCCAAATATAGAAGCTATTTTTTACTTTGTATTTTACTAATCTTTTCCTTGGGATTTGATAGTGAATACTGTTTTCTTCCTCAAATTCTCTCTCATTCACTCCTCTTCTGCTGCCTCCTGGTTCTCCTACGGCTCTAGCCAGTTTGCAGTCACCCCCATGGAGTCCTTCTCTATAATCTTTTTTCTTAAAACTCTCCCTGAGCCATCTTATTCATGGCTGTAGTTTTTAGAACCACACTGCTAAATCCACATTTTAGACCCATTTATAAATTTTTAGATTTTTATTTTGGGCTGCTTATTAAACATAACTATCTGTGGCTCAGAGATATGTGTAAACTCAGCATGTCAAAGCAACTCAGTCATCCACTGTTCTTCCTCTTGTGGGGTCTCATGAATGGCCTCACCATTTACCCAGTCATCGTCCCCTCATAATTCAGTTACCAAATCTGTTGATCTTTCTTCCTGAATTTCTTTTGAGTCCATCTTTTGTGCTCGTAGTCCTAGTTCAAACCTTCACATTTCACCTGAACTATTGAGTAGTCTCCTAACTGGTCTCATTCTTTCAATTCTGACCCCCTTGAGCAATCTCTGCTGTATGCCAATGCCACAGTTACTTGTCAGCCCTCTTAGGCAGAGCAAGCTCTCTCCACTTAGATACATAGGTACTTTACAGTGTTTATTACTTAGTGTTTCTGAATAGGACTTTCCCCTGTTCTTTAAAGAGTAAGTTTCTTGAGGGTAGACTCTTTCATGTATTCCTATGGCCAACTTCACAACTCCTATCTACTGCTTCAAACACTACCTGCTTGGCCTATAGGTATTTGACAAAATTTGAGAAAGTGAATTTTGGATTTCCAGGTAAACATAAGGGCTTTTATGCATGTGTTTATCTCTACATCCTCAGGAAATCCCATGGAAATGAAAATAAAAGAATAAAAGAATTGTGTAAAACCACAAGGACAGAAAGAGTAGGAAAGTAGACACAGCTGTAAGACCACTAGCAGCTAGGCATCTCCATCCCTATCCCTACCTCTAGCAGTAGGGGACTGGTGGGGTTTTTTTCCCAGAAAAAATATGTACAGATACTGACATTCGGGGACCCTTAATGTTATGATTAGCTCTTTGCCTAATTATCTACCTATGGTAATATTTAATGTTGACAAAACCACATCCAATAATAGAAAATCCATTCTGCTTTTTGAATTTAATTAATTTAAACTTACATATAGTGAAGTTCACTATTTGGTTTACAGATTGTTGAGTTTAAACAGATGTGTACAGCCAGGTAGCCACCGATCCCATCAGCATCAGAAGAGTTCCCCTTTGTGATCAGCTTTCCTCCATCCCTAATACCTGGCAGGCATTTATCTATTCTGTCTTTATACTTTTGCCTTTTCCAGAATATCATTTAAATGAATTTTATAGTATCCAGTCTTTGAGTCTGGCTTTGTTAACTTATTATAATGTATTTGCAGTTTGGTCATGTTGTTGCATATATCAGTAGTCTTTTCGTTTTATTGTTGAGTGATATTCCATGGTATGTACCAGTTTGTTCATCCATTTACTTGTTGAAGGACACTTGAGTTGTTTCCAATTTCTGGCAATTACAAATAAAGTTACTATAAACATTTGCAAACAGATTTTTGAGTAAGTGTAAGTGTTCATTTCTCACGGATAAACAGGTGGAATTGCTGGGTCATATAACACATGTATGTTTAACTTCATAAGAAACTGATCATTTGTTTTCCAAAATAGCTGTACCATTTTGCATGAGCATCAACAATGTATGAGTTCCATTTGCTTCTCATCCTCACCAGCACTTAGATGTGTATGTGTGGTCTTGTATTATTATGTTTATTTGCCATTCTGGTAGGTATGTAGTTGGAGGTCGTTGGATTTTTAATTTGCATTTCTAATTACTGAGCATCTTTCCATGTACTTATGTACCATCTCTATATATCTGGCGATATGTTTATTTAAATCATTTGCTTTGTCTTTTTTAATTGAGTTTTGTTTTCTTATGCTTGAGTTTTTAGTGATTTTATATATTCTGTATAAAAGTTCTTTCCTGACATGTAATTTTCAAGTATTTTTTCCCAGTCTCTATTTTCTTTTCATTTTCTTAAGAATGTCTTCACAGAGCAAATATTTTAAGTTTTGAAGTCCACTTTGCTAATCTTCTCTATTGTGAATTGTGTTTGAGGTATCAGGTATGGGTCAAGTCCGTCCTTCCTTCCTTCCTTCCTTCCTTCCTTCCTTCCTTCCTTCCTTCCTTTCTTCCTTTTTTTTTTGCATATCCATGTTTAATTATTCCAACACCATTTGTTGAAGACGTTTTTCTTCATTAAGTTGTTTTTGTACTTTTGTTAAAAACATCACTTGTGTCTGAGCTCTGTATTCTACTCTTTTGATCTGTGGTCTGTCCTTTTGCTAATGCTGTCTTGAGTACTGTAGCTCTAGAATATCTTTTTTCCCCCTATTTTACTGATTTATTAAGATTTATTTGAGAAAGAGAGAGCAAGTGGGGACGAAGAGCAGAGGGAGAGAGAAACTCAAGCAGACTCCGCGCTGATCAGGGAGCCCAATTCAGGACTCCATCTCATGACCCTGAGATCAGGACTTGAGCGGAAACCAAGAGTCAAATGCTTAACCGACTGGAGCACCCAGGCACCCCATAGAATATCTTGAAATTAGTGTGTATTTTCCAACTACATTCTTTTTCAGAAATTCTTTGGCTTTTCTAGTTCCTTCACTTTTCTGTATAAATTTTTTGTCACTATCTACAAAAAAATCCCACTGGTATTTTGATTAGAATTGCATTGAATGAGGGATGCCTGGGTGGCTCAGTTGGTTAAGCATCTGCCCTTGGCTCAGGTCATGATCCCGGAGTCCTGGGATCGAGTCCTGCATTGAGCTCCTTGCTCAGTGAGGAGCCTGCTTCTCCTTCTGACTGTCACTACCCCTGCTTGTGCTCACTCTTTCTCTCTCTCTCTCTCTCTCTCCCATTCTCTCTGACAAATAAATAAATCTTAGAAAAAAAAAGAATTGCATTGAATGAATCTATAGATCAGTCTGAGGAGAATTAATATCATATCCATATTGAATCTTCCAGTCTATGAACACAATCTCTTTCTCCATCTATGTATGTCTTCTTTGACTAATTTTATCAGTGTTTCATAATTTTCAGCATACAGATACTACATTATTTTGTTAGATTTATATCTGTATATTTTCTTTATTTGTGTGTGTATACATTATTATAAATGGTGCTCCAGAATTTTTATTTCCAATAATTCATTGCAAGTATATGGAAATACAGGTGATTTTTGTATATTGACCTTGTGTTGTGTGACCTTATAAACTCACTTACCTATCAATTCTAGCTTTTTTTGGTAGGTTTCTTGTATGGAAATAAATGAAGACCACCTAAATGAGAATAAGTAGGGCATCAGCCACCATTACTTGCATTTGGCACAGACTCAAAAGGGAATCTAAAAGGAGACTGTAAAAGCTTTTTTATGAAAAAAGGGAAAGCTTCAGATTGTCCTAATTGGAAGTTGTTGGCATGGGGAAGCTGGAAACTGGCCTGACCAGAAGTGGGGCATCCTATGTGATTGGTTAAGGGAGCTTTACTTAGCTTTCTCTTGTTGGTCCTAAATGGAAGGTCGGGGTAAAAATTAGGGAGGCTGGCAGTTACTGATCAAGTCCTGGCTGTTTGGAACCAGTCGATCACTACGGAAGTTGTGGTTTGGCCTCCTGAGCTAGTCTAGGCCACAGGCTGTAGGTCAGCGTTCTGTTTTTGTGTACGATCTGGCTCTTGTCTCTTTATCTATCCTGTCACGTGGATTCTGTGTAGACCATCATGTGGCCTGCAGATAGAATTTTATGTCTTCCTTTCTAATCTACATGACTTTGGTTTATTTTCTTCCTTTATTGTACTGGCTAGGACTTCTGTACAATGTTGAATAGGAGTGGTGAGAGCAGACATCTTTGTTTTTGTTCCTGATCTTAGAGAGAAAGAACTTAAGGTCTTTCCTTGTTGAACGTGATGTTAGCTGTAGGTTTTTTTTTTTTTTTTTAGATAACCTTTATCAGAGCCAAGAAAATCCCTTCTCTAACTAGGTTGCTGAGCATTTTCAAAATCGTGAATGGATGGCCTATTTTAGCAAATGCATTATTTGCATCTGTTGAGATCATCATGTAGTTTTCCTTCTTTAGTCTTTTAATATGATGAATCACATTGATAGATTTTTGAATGTTGAACCAGACTTGCATTTTCAGAATTAATCCCATTTGGGTCATGCTACATTATCCCTTATGTATATTGCTGGATTTGGTAGTATTTTATTGAGGATTTTTGTGTCTGTTTTCGTGAGTGATTCTGGTCTGTAGTGTTTTTCTTGTTTCTTTTTGTTTTTGTTTGTCTTGTAATGTTTTTGTCTGGTTTTGATGTCAGGGTACTGCTTGCCTTACAAATTAATTGAGTTGAGAAGTGTTCTATTCTCTTCAGTTTTCTGGAAGCGATTGTGTAGAATTAGTATTATTCCTTCCTTCTATAGTTGGTAGAATTCGACAATGAAACCATCTAGACCTGGAGTTTTTGTTTTGGGGAAAGATTATAAACTGTTTGTAGGACCATTCAGATTCTCTGTTTCTTCTTAAGTGAGTTTTAGTATTTGTGAATTTCAAAGTATTGAACTATTTGTAAATTGTCGAATTTATGGGTGTAAGAGTTGTTTGTAGTATTCTCTTCCCCTCTATACCTGTCTGTAATGATATCCTCTCTTCCATATGTGATATTGATACTTTGTGTCCTCTCTCTCTCTCTCTTTTTCCCTCTGTCAACTGTAGCTAGTGGTTTATCAGTTTTTTTGATCGGAGAATCAGCTTTTGATTTCATTTACTTTTCCTGTTTTTCTGTTTTAAGTTTCATTGATGTTTGCTCTAATCTTAGTTTTTTCCCTTTCTTCTTTTAACCCTGTAGATTTCCCTTTAATCATTACTTTAGCTGGATACCACTACTTTTGATATGTTATATTTTCATTTGGTCCAAAGTATTTTCTAATTTCCTTGAGACTTCTTCAATCTGTGGATTTTTTTTTTTAAGAAGTGTGTTAATTTCCATATAATTGGGGGCATTTTTTAGGTATCTTTCTGTACTGATTTCCGCTTTAATTCCCGTTATGGTCAGAGTATATCCTCTGTATGGATTCAGTTATTTTAAATTTGTTAAGGTTTGTTTATAACATATTTGTTTACGTTTTATTTACAATATGGCTTATCTTGGTGAATGTTCTATGTGTATTTGAAAAGAACATGTATTCTGTTATTGTTGGGTGGATTGTTCTGTAAATGTCAGATCAGGTTGGTTGATTGTTCTATTCAGATCTTCTATGTCCTTTCTGATTTTGTTTGTTCGATCAATTACTGAGATTTGTTGAAGTCTCTAATTATGGATTTATTTATCTCTTATTACAGTTCTGTCACTGTTTGCTTCATTTATTTTGGAGTTCTCTTATTAGATGCTTACACATTTAGGATTGTTTTGTCATCTTGGTTAATTGACCCTTTCAACATTATATCATGTCTCTTTTTATACCCAGATAAATTCCCTTGTTCTGAAGACTACTTTTTCTTATGTTAATACAGCTTCTCTAGGTTTTTTTTTTCCCCTCATGGTAAAATATACATAACACAAACTTTAACATTTTAACCATTTTCTAGTTTTCTTTTGATTAATGTTTGTATGGTATATCTTTTTTTCATCTTTTTAGTTTTAACCTATGTTATATTTAAGTGGTTTTCTTTTAGGCAGCATATAATTCTTTTTTTTTTCTCTTCGTTAAGTTCACTTTGACAATGTCTGTCTTTTAATTTGGGAGGGGATGATTTTCTTATTGAAGTATAAGTGATGTATACAATATTATATTAGTTTCGGGTGTACAACATAATGATCTGTCTTTTAATTGATGTGTTCAGACTGTTTTCGTTTAATGGAATTATTGATACGTTTAAATTGAGGTCTGCCTTTTCATTTTTTTGGTTTTCTGGTTGTACTCTCTCCATTTTGCTCATCCATTCCCCATTTCATATCTTCTTTTGGATATCTGGATGTTTTTCTATTTCATTTTAACTTATCTATAGACTCTTTCTTTGTATCTCTTTGAATTTTTAATTCGAATTTTTTTTAGTGGTTCTAAAGATTATGATATACATACATAACCTTTCATATTCTATTTGGATTTAGTATTTAATAACTTCAAGAAGAATGTGGAAATTTTACAACTATAAAGGTCATTTTATCCCCCCATTTCTGTTATAATTGTCATGTGTGTTTTAACCACATATGTTGAAAACCCCCACTCAACAATGGTATAACATTTGCTTTTAACAGTCTTACATATTTAAAGAACTCAAGAGAAGACAAATAGTCTATTATATTTACCCAGATATATACCATTTCTCTTCTCCCCTCCTTCATTTCTGAAGTAGCATATTTCCTTCTGGTATCATCGTCCTTCAGTGTAAAGAACTGCCTTCAGCATTTCTCTTACTGCAAGTGTACAGTTAATAAGTTCTTCTAGTTTTCCTGCTTCTGAAATGCTCCTTGATCCCTAAAAGATATTCTTGCTGGATATAGAATTTTTGGTTGATAGTTGTTTTTGTTTCAGCACCTTAAAGGTGCTTCATTGTCAGGGGCTCCTGGCTGGGTCTGTTGGTGGAGCTCGTGACTCTTGATCTTGGGGTTGTGAGTTCAAGCCCCATGTTGGGTGTAGAGATTACTTAAAAATAAAATCTTTAGGGGCACCTGGGTGGCTCAGTTGCTTAAGATTCCAACTTTTTTTTTTTTAAGATTTTTTATTAATTTATTTGACAGAGAGAGACACAGCCAGCGAGAGAGGGAACACAAGCAGGGGGAGTGGGAGAGGAAGAAACAGGCTCCCAGCGGAGGAGCCCGATGTGGGACTCGATCCCGGAACGCCAGGATCATGCCCTGAGCCGAAGGCAGATGCCTAACGACTGAGCTACCCAGGCGCCCCTCCTTAAGCATCCAACTCTTGGTCTCAGCTCAGGTCTTGATCTCTGGGTGTGAATTCAAGCCCTGCATTGGGCTCTGCACTGGACATGGAGTCTACTTAGGAAAAAAAAAAATCGTAAAAAAAAAAAAAAGATGAAAGATGTTTCAGTATCTTCTGGCCTCCATGATTTCTTTCTTTTCTTTTCTTTTTTTTTTTTTTTTTAAGATTTTTATTTGTCAGAGAGAGAGAAAGAGCATAAACAGGGGGAGTGGCAGGCAGAGGGAGAAGCAGGCTCCCTGCTGAACAAGGAGCCCGATGCAGCACTTGATCCCAGGACCCTGGGGTCATGACATGAGCCAAAGGCAGACGCTTAACTGACTGAGCCACCCAGGCATCCCTGGCCTCCACGGCTTCTAATGAGAAACCAGTTCCATATGAATTATTGTTGCCTTAGAGGTAATGTATTGTTTTTCTCTGGATGCATTGAGGAGTTTTTCCCCTCCATCTTTGGTTTTTAGCGGTTTATGATGTGTCTGGGTATGATGTCCTTTGAATTTATCAACTCTTTCATGTTCACTGATTTTTTTCAAATACATAAATATTTGTATTTGGCTAAATTTGTGGAGTTTTTACCATTATTTCTTCACTTTGTGTGTGTGTGCCTCAATCTCTTCTAGACTCCCATGACATGAGTGTTAGACCCTTTGATACAAGCTCCTAAGTCTCCATTCGTTAAAATTTTTTTTTCCTCTGATAAAAGACTCTTCATATTGGATAACTTCTATTAATGAACTCTTTCATATTCTATTAGTTAACCTTTCATATTCTATTTAGAGTTAGTATTTAATAACTTCAAGGAGAATGTGGAAATTTTACAACTATAAAGATCCCTTTATCTTCCCATATATATATATATATATATATACACACACACACTTCACTGAGCCTTCCTTTGCCTCTCTATTCTTCTGTTGACTTCATCAGGATTTTTAACATCAGGTATTGTAATGTCTTATTCTGTAATTTCCATTCTGTTCCTTTTTTATAGTTATTCTTTCTCTCCTGAGAATTTTTATCTTTCCAGTCATTTCTGGTTACCTTCACCTTGTGGAACATAGCTGTAAGTGTTTTAAATTTTTTACTGGTTATATCTATGTCATTTTAGGATTGACATCTGTTAATTATTTTTCCCCTTGAGAGTTAGTCACTTCTTTTGGTTCTTTGTATGTTATGTAATTTCGGAGTGTATCTTCAATGTATTTTGAATATTATGCTGTCAGACTTTGGGTCCTGTTAAAAGTCTTCTGGAGAATGTTCATTTTTGTTTTGGCAGTTAACTCAGAGTGAGACTACAGGTTCTGTCTCTCCCGTTGTAGGTGATGGTTTGTTCCAGTGTCATCGAGTTTGGGTTTGCCTTCACATGCCACACTCAGTAGTGAGCCTCCAACTCGAGTGGTGGTTTATACTGTAGTTCGTTCTCAAAGACTTGCTATGCTTCTTTGGATCGCTTCCACGCATGTAAAGCTCAGGGATGAATTTGGGACTTGTGTTCGTTCTACTTAGAATTAGGGATCCCTGGGGTGCCTGGGTGGCACAGCAGTTAAGCGTCTGCCTTCGGCTCAGGGCGTGATCCTGGTGTTATGGGATCGAGTCCCACATCAGGCTCTTCTGCTGTGAGCCTGCTTCTTCCTCTCCCACTCCCCCTGCTTGTGTTCCCTCTCTCGCTGGCTGTCTCTATCTCTGTCGAATAAATAAATAAAATCTTAAAAAAAAAAAAAGAATTAGGGATCCCTTCTTTGGCTTGCTGCTTGCTGGGATTTTCTTCCTATCTCTGGCTCCCAGTGGCCCCTTCCCCAGTTCCTCTTGATTAGAAGACAGGCTTCTCACAGAGGGTTTTAGTACCTCCTTACTGTTACGTAGCTCCGTGTGACTGAATTCACCTTCAGGGAAAAGCCATGATAGAAGAGAGAAAAATCATAGGGGTCCTCCCACATGCTTAAGACCACATGGGCCCCTTTTCTTATTTCTTCTGGTAGAGAGGGGTTTTCTCCCAGAGTTTGAGGTGCCTGCGTCGCCGTGCATGAGGTGCAGTTCTCTTGCTTACATTTAGGCAAGGCCAGGAGAGAAAAGTTAAATGTGAAAACCACAGCTGTGGTAACTTCCACATTCTCAAGCCCACATGGGTCCCTTTTACTCATCTTCTGGCCAGAAAGTGGGGCTTTTTTATTTTTAATTCCACAACTTAAGTTGTGGGATTACCCAGGGGGAAGAGATAATAAAAAGATAGAAGATGGGGAAAAAGCCTCAGAAAACTCCTTTGTACCGGTTTTTATTTCAAGTTTTGACCTTTCTCCCCTATCCACCTGCTATCTTATTTTTTAGGGTCCTTTGGTGGTTGCTTTTTTGTTCTGTTCAATTTTTAGTTGTAATCAGTGGGGGAGAGAGAAAGAGGCTGGAATGGCCATATTCTATTTTGCCTAGAGCTAGAATTGGCATTCATATTTTCAATGCCTTGGTCTTGCAAATGAATTGACAGTGAAGGATCCTCAGACATTTGGAAAAGTTTCCAATATGAGAGACAAATACAGAAACAGACCAAGGAACTCAGAAGAAACAAAATGAAGCTGCCAGAAGTAAACCGAAAATAAACATCGATGGTTGCGTCTCCTTAGATCTAAGAAAAGAGTGGTTATCCTTAAAGTAAGATGTATTTATGTAAAAGGAGCAATCATAAGATAGGAGAGAATGCTTAGAAATTAAATATATGGTAGCAGTAAGTTTAATAAATGAATTTAATAGAAGTCTTGGAAGAGTACATCATGTTAATCTTGAAGAAAATGGAACAAAAGGAAAAAGAGATGGAAAATAGAAGAAAAGGGTAAAAAAAAAAAGGTTCAGTTTAAGAAGTCCAACATTTGGCTAAGTCGTAATACATGAAAATTTTCTGGTATTGAAAAACATGAATTTCTACATTGAAAGGGCCCACCACGGACCCTTCACAACTTTCACAATGAATAACTGAAGACCTTTACCAAGGCACATCCTTTGCGAAATCAGACCACTAGGATTAAAAAGAATGGCTAAAATTAACAGCTCAGGAAACAACAAGTGTTGGCAAAGATGTGGAGAAAGGGGAACCTTCCTACACTGTTGGTAGGAATGCAAACTGGTGTAGCCACTCTGGAAAACAGGATGGAGGTTCCTCAAAAAGTTAAAAATAGAGCTACCCTATGACCCAGAAATTGCACTACTGGGTATTTACCCCAAAGATACAAATGTAGTGATTGAAAGGGGTATATGCATCCTAATGTCTATAGAAGTAATATCCACAATAGCCAAAAAATAGAAGGAGCCCGGATATCCATTGATGAATGGATAAAGAAGAGGTGGAAATATACACAATGGAATATTACTCAGCCTTCAAAAAGAATGAACTCTTGGGGCGCCTGGGTAGCGCAGTTGTTAAGCGTCTGCCTTTGGCTCAGGGCATGATTCTGGCGTTCCAGGATCGAGTCCCACATCGGGCTCCTCCGCTGGCAGCCTCTTCTTCCTCTTCCACTCCCCTGCTGTGTTCCCTTTCTCGCTGGCTGTCTCTCTGTCACATAAATAAATAAAATCTTTTTTTTTAAAGATTTTATTTATTTATTCGACAGAGATAGACAGCCAGTGAGAGAGGGAACACAAGCAGGGGGAGTGGGAGAGGAAGAAGCAGGCTCATAGCAGAGGAGCCTGTTGCGGGGCTCGATCCCAGAATGCCGGGATCACACCCTGAGCCGAAGGCAGACGCTTAACCACTGAGCCACCCAGGCGCCCCGAAGAAGGATATTTTTAGACTCTCAATATCCTCAGAAATGTTAGCTCCAATCTGTATTTTCTCAGGGAAGCTATTAAAAGATTGTTTCACCAAAACCAAGTGATTAATCAAGGGGGAACGGAAGATACTAAATCAAGGAAACAGGATGTTTGGTGTAGAGAAGAGATTGGCGCTCAGGATGACAGCTGTGCAGCAGGTCCAGGCATCATCCTGAGGCCAAACCATGGTATGGACTGTATTTCTCTGTGACCTGCTGCATTCACTGATCCAATCTGAAAATGATACAGAATTTGTGTAAAAAGAAATTTCTGGGTAAATACCAAAGAAACCACAAAAATGAGTTGAAAGCACTTGCCTCTGAGGAGGATGATGCCAAGATCAGCGAACTGCGAGTTTTTGTCCTAAGTCCTGTAGTAATATCTGGTTTTGAAAAACGTATATGTATAACTTTAGTATCATGAAAACAAAAAAATCTTCCCAAATTGGGTACACAGGTCTTAACATGAAGTTCCTCAGAAATTTTTATAATTTTAATCACAAGTATTTTTTGAACATACAGCATTACCAGATACCATGCTGGTCCCGATACAAGTAGTATTCCAATTATGTGCACTTTCCAGGATCCATTTTTCCTTTTAAGTCATTATGAAACCCTTTTGGGTTTTTGAGCTGACGTGAAAAAAATAGACCTTTCATCATGAAAAAAATTTAAATTTTATTCAACACCTACTGTCCACAGTGGCCTGAGAATGAGGCCCTTTCCTGGTGCAAGCTGGTCATTTCCATGAAAGAAACCTTGACAATTCTAATATCTGTGTGTGTCTATAAAGAGAATTTTAAAATCACTGTTTTTAAATTGTATTGTTAAAATATAATGGTAAAAACAAGATAATTGCACACTTACTACGAAATTTAAATACCAAAAGAAAAAAGCAAATGATTTCCAATATATAAATAAGCAAGTAAATAAAGGTAATCAGAAGTTTAAACTTGTGAATATATTTTTCTATTTAAGTTTGTAAAAGCATGTTTACCATTTGTTCTGTTGTAGCTATTATTAAAGACGATATTTCAGGGCTATGCTGGAAATATGAATCAGCATAAAATTGTGCACAATCTTTTGCACAATGATACAATAGTTTTTAAGATGCTTATGCTACTTACTCAAGTCACTTCTCTCTTTTTAGTTTATCCTATGGATATAATGTAATACGCAGACTGACGCTTTGCACAACGTATTCATTTAATGTTGTATAGTCATGAGAAGTAGAAATAGCCTGATGTTCACCAACAGTGATATCTGCCATCAATTATAGTATATCCATAAAATATAAAACAGAATGTTTAAGATCAAATGTAAAATGTTTTAATAAAGTATGCCAGTGTTTGGGGAAGGGAAAAAAAGCTTTATATAAAGGCATGCTATATCAAAACCATTGGGCCTAGAAGATACAGTGCTAGAGAGCAGAATGTCTTGTGTGTACATGTCTACTTCTGTTGTGACGTTAAGCCACTACATAATTTTATTAACCAACATGTGGTACATCATTAGTTTCAGATATAGAGTTCAGTTAACCATCAGTTGCATATAACACCCCGTTCTCATTACATCACGTGCCCTCCTTAATGCCCATCACCCAGTTACTCCATCCCCCACCGACCTCCCCTCCAGCAACCGTCAGTTTGTTTCCTAGAGTTGAGTCTCTCATGGTTGGTCTCCCTCTCTGATTTCTTCCCATTTAGTTTTCCCTCCCTTCCCCTATGATCCTCTGCACTGTTTCTTATATTCCACATATGAGTGAAGTTATATAGTAATTGTCTTTCTCTCATTGACTTATTTAGCTCAACATATTACCCTACATTTCAATCCATGTTGATGTAAATGATAAGAGTTCATCCTTTTTGATGGCTGAGTAATAGTCCTGTGTGTGTGTATCTCATATCTTTATCCATTCATCTGTTGATGGACATCTGAGCCACTACATAATTATTCTTAACACAGTTATTTCCCACAGCAGTGCTATGAATTAAGCACCTAATCATCTCCATTTTACAAATGCGGGGATTCAGAGTCCCAAGGTTAAGAGACTTATCCAAAGTCACACAGCCTATTAATAACAGAACCAAGTTTGTCTGATTCCAGAGCCCACACTCCTAGCACTGGGGCTGTTAGATTCTCATATCAACCCCTGCATTTCAGTCTGTTGCATTATTACATGCTGATAAAACATGTGACCTTTTGTGTTTGGCTTATTCCGCTTAGCATAATGTATTGGAGGTTCAACCACATTGTAGCATGTATCAGTGCTTCATTCTTTTTTATGGCTGAATAATATTCTGTACGAATGCACCATGTTTTGTTTATTCATCAGTTGACGGACATTGAGTTGTCTCCACCTTTTGGCTGTTGTGACTAGCGCTGCTATGAACGAGTACTTGTGCTTGCTTGAATACCTGTTTTCACATCTTTGGGGTGTATACCCAGGAGTGGAATTGCTGGCTTATATGGTAATTCTGTGTTTAGCTTTTTGAGGAACCGCCAAACTGCTTTCCACAGTGGCTGCACCATTTTACCCACCAGCAATGTACAAGGATTCCAGTATCTCCATATCCTCACCAACACTTATTATTTTCCATTTCTTTTAATGTTATGGCCATGAAATCTTCTAAAAATACAATTTACTATAATCCATATTATTTATTTTTTTTAAGTTCCCCCTACTTTATCCCACGCCAATTTAAAAAATTTCGTCTGAACTGTGATATATTTTATTGGGAAATTGGTTGAAAGCAGTGATTTTCAAACTATTTGATCTCAGGACTCCTTTATACTTTAATAATTATTGAGAACCCCAAGTTGTTTTTATTTATGTGTGTTACATCTTTGGTGTTTACTATATTAAACAGAAATTAAAAATTAAAAACTGAGAAATTAGTTAAATTATTTAAATATATTCATTCCTTTAAAAATAATAGTAAGTCCCATTACATGTTAACAAAATATTTTTACAAAAAATAACTTATCCCAAACACACACACATGCACACACACACAGAGTAGTGAAATGAATGGCATTGTTTCTCTCTGCACAAATCTCTTTAATGTCTCTGAAATTGAAGACTGTTAGATTCTCATATCAACCCCTGCATTTCAGTCTGTTGCATTATTACGTGTCTCGTATGTAGCCTTTGGAAAACTTCCTTATACACTTAGGGGGGAATGAATGAAAGAAGCAAATAATGTCTTAGATTTATCCTCAGGGACCTAGAAGACCAGAGTTGGAGAACTGTTGACTTTCATATTTGTTGTTTCTGGCAAAAATAGGAGTGTTTAGAAACCTTTGAATGATTTCTTCTTTATACCGTAAGGAAGTAGTGCCGGTTGTTTATGCCCCAAACACAAAATATTCAAGGAAGCTATTATGTGGGTCAAAGATGAACCTTTTTTAAGAATCAAAGATGAAAGAAACTCTCTTTTGCATAATTATTTCACTGATGTTACTATCCTGAAGCAGAATGAACATCTGTATAAATGTCTATTACTTTAAGAAAATATTTCCTTACAACATCCATTCATGATATAAACCCTCAACAAAGTAGGTGTAGAGGCAACATACCTCAGTGTAATAAAGGCCATCTATGAAAAACCCACAGCTCTTATCATCCTCAGTAGGGAAAAACTGAGAGCTTTATGATCAGGAACAAGACAGGGATGTCCACTCTCACCACTTTTATTCAACATAGTACTGGAAGTCCTAGCCACAGCAATCAGACATCAAAAAGAAAAAAAAAAGTCATCCGTATCAGCAAGGAAGAAGTAAAACTTTCAGTATTTACAGATGACATGATACTCTATATAGAAAACCTGAAAGACTCCCTCCACCAGGAAACTGCTAGAAATGCTACATGAATTCAATAAGTTGCAGGATACAAAATCAATGTGCACTAATCTGTTACATTTCTATACACCAATAATGAAGCAGCAGAAAGACACATTAAAGAATCAGTCCCATTTACAGTGGCACCAAAAATAAGATACCTAGGAATAAACCTAACCAAAGAGGTGAATGACCTGTACTTTGAAAACTAGAAAACACTGATGAAAGAAATTAAGGAGGACACAAAGAAATGGAAAGACATTCCATGTTCATGGATTGGAAGAACAAATATTGTTACAATGTCTATACTACCCAAAGCAATCTACACATTTAATGCAATCCCTGTCAAAATACTCAGATCATTTTTGACAGAAATAGACAATCCTAGGGCACCTGGGTGGCTCAGTCTGTTTAGCACCCAGACTCCGTTTCAGCTCAGGTCATGATCTCAGGGTCGTGAAATAGAGCCCCAAGTCAGGCTCCGCACTGAGCAGGGAATCTGCTTGGGATTCTCTCTCCCTCTGCCTCTGTCCCTCCCACCCCAGCTTGCACTCTGTCTCTCTCAAGTAAATAATTTTTTTTTAAATCCTAAAATTTGTGTGGAACCACAAAAGACCCCGAATAGCCAAAGCATTCTTGAAAAAACTGGAGGTATATCACAATTCCAGACTTCAAGTTGTATTTCAAAGCTGTAGTATCCAAAACAGTATGGTACTAGATTAGACACATAGATCAGTGGAACAGAATAGAAAACCCAGAAATAAACCCACAATTACGTGGTCAGTCTTTGACAGAGGAAGAAAGAATATAAAATGGGGAGAAGTTTTTTCAGCAAATGGTGTTGGGAAAACCGGACGGCTATCTGCAAAAGAATGAAACTGGACCACTTTCTAACACCATACATAAAGATCAATTCAAAATGGGTTAAAGACTCAAATATGAGACCTGAAACCATAATCTTAGAAGAGAGCACAGGCAGCAATTTCTCTGATATTGGCCATGGCCAATGGTATGTCTCCTAAGGCAAGGGAAATAAAAGCAAAAAATAAACTATTGGGAACTTCATCAAAATAAAAAGCTTCTGCACAGCAAAGGAGTCAAGAAAACTAAAAGGCAACCTACAGAATGAGAGAAGATATTTGCACGTTATGTATCCAATAAATGGTTGGTATCCAAAATATATAAAGAACTTGTAAAATTCAACGCCCAAGAAACAAATAATCCAATTAAAAACTGGGCAGAAGACATGAATAGACATTTCTCCAAAGAAGACATCCAGAGGCCAACAGGCACATGAAAGGATGCTCAACGTCACTGATCAGGGGCACACAAATCACAACTGCAATGAGAGATCACCGCACACCTGTCTGAATGGCTAAAACAAAAACAAGAAACAACAACTTTTGGTGAGGATGTGGGGGACAAGGAACCCTCTTACACGGTTGGTGGGAATGCAAGCTGGTGCAGCCACTGTGGAAAACAGTATGGGGGTTCCTCAAAAAGTTAAAAATAGAGCTGCCCTGGGGCACCTGGGTGGCTCAGTAGGTTGAGCATCTGACTCTTGGTTTCAGCTCAGGTTATGACCCCCGGGGTGATGCGATCAAGCCCTGCATCGGGCTCCACGCTCAGCACAGAGTCTGCTTCCTCTTCTCCTCCCCCACTCATGCAAGTGCACACTCTCTCTCTCTCAAAATAGATTTTAAAAATCTTTATTTTTTTAAAGATTTTATTTATTTGAGAGAGAGAGAGCATGAGCAGCAGAGGGGCAGAGAGAGGAGCAGACTCCCTGCTGAGCAGGGAGCCCTATGTGGGGCTCGATCCCAGGACCCTGGGATCATGACCTGGCTGAAGGCAGACGCTTAACTGACTGAGCCACCCAGGTGCTCCCCAAAATGTTAAAAAACAAAGCAAAAAACAAAACAAAAAAAACTACTGTATGATCCAGCAATCACACTGCTGGATATTTACTCAAAGAATACCGAAACACTGGGGCGCCTGGGTGGCTCAGTTAGTTAAGTGTCTACCTTTGGCTCAGGTCACGATCTCAGGGGCCCGGGATTGAGCAACGTGTCAGGCTCTCTTCTCACTGGGGAGCCTGTTCTCCCTATCTCTGTCAAATAAATAAATAAAATCTTAAAAAAAAAGAATACAAAAACACTAATTTAAAGGGATACATGCAACCCGATGTTTATAGCAGCATTATTTACAATAGCCAAATTATGGAAACTGCGCAAGTGTCCATCCATAGATGAATGGGTAAAGAAGTTGTGGTATAATATATACAATGGACTATTACTCAGCCATCAAAAAGAATGAAATCTTGCCATTTATAACAACATGGATGGAGCTAGAGAGTATAGTCTAAGTGAAATAAATCAGAGGAAGACAAATACCATATGATTTCACTCATATGTGAAATTTAAGAAGCAAAACATAATGAGCAAAGGGGGGAAAAAAGGGCAAAAGACAAACCAAGAAACAGACTCTTAATTATAAAGGACAGACTGATGGTTACCAGAGGGGAGGTGGGGACATGGTGGGGAAATAGGTGATAGGGACTAAAGAGCACACTTATGACGAGCACTGAGTAATGTATAGAATTGTCGAATCACTATATTGTACCTGAAACTAATACCACATTGTATGTTTACTGGAATGAAAAAAAAAAACCTTAATAAAAAAAGACCAACAAAACATCATTAAAAAAAGGAAGACATTTCTTTTTGCTCAATTGCTTAATATCCCACTCCTTCCATAAATTATTTGGGGCAGCTCTGGGATAAGTAATATAATAGAATTGTGAATATAGACAGGATGAGGAGAAAATGGTTAGAAACTAAGATAAAGCCAGGAATCAAGTTAGCACATAAAATATATTTCATATAGTTCTGTATAGTTTTTAGAAGTGGGGGAAAACTACAGTATTTTCAAATGTTCCATCTTGAAAAAAATTCACTAAAAGGTTTTTCAATTACACCACCCATAGCAGTTTTAAAGTATAGTGTCATTTATGAAAATCATCTTCACCTTTCCAAGGAAAATAATCATGTGTAATGCCAATCTACTTCACTCGTGAGTCGGCTTGCTAACACTTTTAACATCAAGTTTATCAAAGTTTATTAAACATTATTACTTGTATTCATAGAATAGTAATTGTATTTTATAACTTTTAATATGACGTAAGGGAAATAGCATAGCGCTGTGACCCAGGAGACCAGAGATCTAAGTTGGGTTTTGAAGTTGGATTCCTACAAGCCTCACTAGCCAGGTACTTGATGCTTGTGGCGAAGAAGAGTCTGGATTGATGAGCAGACTAACAATTTAACTGGGGAGATGGAAGCTGTATACGGTGTTGGAGTGTTTGTTCGATTGTTTGTAAAAGGTACTTAAATGCTCCTTTCACACTATTGAGTGAGTATTCCAGAATCAGTATACCAGGACTACTCAGATGTATCCAGGGTTACTTACGTGTTCCATTCATCAAAAGTACAGAAAAGGTAATATTTGTGCATTAAATGTTGCCTTAAAAAATAACAAAGTAGGGGCGCCTGGGTGGCACATTGGTTAAGCGTCAGCCTTCGGCTCAGGGCGTGATCCCGGTGTTATGGGATCAAGCCCCACATCAGGCTCCTCTGCTATGAGCCTGCTTCTTCCTCTCCCCCTCCCCCTGCTTGTGTTCCTCTCTCGCTGGCTGTCTCTATCTCTGTCAAATAAATAAATAGGATCTTAAAAAAGAAAATAACAAAGTAATCCTTGAGTGGTGAGCGGGTGGAGGTGGAAATGAAGTAAGAAAGGTGCAGTTTCAAAGCAGGTGATAGGTGCGTGTTCTGTTAACTTCGTGTATACACAGTGAAAGCGCGCCACAGTGTTTTTTGTTGTTTTTGTTTGTTTGTTTTGGGGGCAGCAAAGCCAAGGTTTATTGACCGATACCAGAGTGATAGTACAAAGCTTCCAAGGAGGGAGGGGACCCTAAGGGGTCAGCCCACAATGTTTTTTTAAAGCAATATCCTGGTCTACCATATTAGAAAGGCGTAAGATACTTAGAATTCAGAAATCACCCCGGAAACTAATAATACACTATATGTTAACTAAATTGAATTTAAATTTAAAAAAAATTCAGAAATCAAGAAATAGCCATGTAAGCATATTTATTTAAAAATGTGGAATTAGGGGCGCCTGTGTGGCACAGCGGTTAAGCATCTGCCTTCGGCTCAGGGCGTGATCCCGGCGTTATGGGATCGAGCCCCACATCAGGCTCCTCCGCTAGGAGCCTGCTTCTTCCTCTCCCACTCCCCCTGCTTGTGTTCCCTCTCTCGCTGGCTGTCTCTATCTCTGTCGAATAAATAAAATCTTTAAAAAATAAAATAAATTATAAAATAAAATAAAAATGTGGAATTAATGGGCACCTGGGTGGCTCAGTTGGTGGAGCGCCTGCCTTCGGCTCAGGTCATGATCCCAGGGTCTTGGGATCGAGTCCCGCATTTGGCTCCCTGCTCAGCGGGGAGTCTGCTTCCTTGCTCTCTGCCCCTCCCCCCACTCATGCTGTCGCTCTCTCTTGCTCTCTCGAATAAATAAATAAAATCTTTTTTAAAATGTGGAATTAAATAGGGAAAAAGGTTAAGAGATAGCATAAGTTGTTCCTGGGGGGTCACAACTGTGTGTGGAGAGGGCTGGAGCACAGGATGTCTATTTTGTTTTGTAAGATTTTCGGTGTTTTTTGATTTTTAAACCTTATGCATGTATTACTTTGATAAAACGTTCTATTTTGTGGATTTCTGCATTGTTTTCAAGGAAAACATCGACATGATCCGTGTGAATAATTAGACACAGACCAGTGCTTGGAATATGGAAAAATTCTGTTTACCCATGAGGATTTTGGCAGTATGCCCAATTATTTCCATTGCCAAAGGTGGTGATTTACATTTGAATTCCTACTTCAGATGAGCAGGGCTAAGATGTTTGATTGCACATGGTTTCTTCCTGTCTGCTCTTGCCCTCCTGCAGTTTGTTTTTCACACAATAGTTAAGAGTGATCATAAATAAGCTTATATTACTCTCCTATTTAAAAGCCACTGAGGCGCGCCTGGGTGGCGCAGTTGTTAAGCGTCTGCCTTCGGCTCAGGGCATGATCCCGGTGTTCTGGGATCGAGCCCCACATCAGGCTCCTCTGCTAGGAGCCTGCTTCTTCCTCTCCCACTCCCCCTGCTTGTGTTCCCTCTCTCACTGGCTGTCTCTGTTAAATAAATAAATAAAATATTTTAAAAATAAATAAATAAAATAAAAGCCACTGAATGTCTTCCCATTGCAATTAGAATAAAATTCAGACTCTTTATCATGGCCTACAAAAGGCCATAAATGCTATAAATGATTGGGTGCCTCATTCTCTTGCCACTCTTCCCTCATCACTGTGTCAGCCTTGTTGGCCTTCTTGCCCACTCATTGCTCATTCCTGCCTCAAGGCCTTTGTACTTGCCATTCCTGAAGAGATTGACTGCTTTTCATCATTCAGGATTTAATTCAAAATATAGTTCCTGAAAAAGGCCATCTCTGACCATCTAGCTAGAGGAGCTCCCTCCACCGCTTCTCTTTCTAGAGCAATGGTAGCGTGTGATCCTCAGACCAGAAACATGAGCTGGAAGCATTTTGTTTTGTTTTGTTTGGAAATGCAGAATCTTTCGGCCTACCCCAGACCTGCTAAAGGAAAACCTGGATTTTCATGACACCCCAAGATGATTGTGTTAATTTTTAACTTTTCGGCAGCTCTGGTCTAGAATGACTCCCCCGGCACTTTTCCTGCATATCTGTTAATAGTTTCATCCATTTCTGAAGGTAACTTGTCATTTGTTTACATGTTCAACTGCTTCTTCTCCCTAAACGGAGTAAGAGCTCCATGAGGACACCAGCTGTTCTGACTTGTTCGCTCCCGTATTCCAGCACTTGGCCGTTATCTGCACCTAGAACGTGCACCATAAGTATTTTGTGTTAAAGAATGCGCAAGTACGGTGGCGATGAGTCTGTGTTCCTCAGAGTGTATGACTGTACAATAAAAATCTTCAGGACTCTCACTCGCTTGTAAAATCGGGGTTACTCTTCCCTCCCAATATCATTATGTAGAGGTTTCACTCTTTCTTAAACTCGTGTGACAAAGAAAGAATCACTTATATATCCTTGTTTTTAGGTAGTCTGTTTTCCAAACCAAAGTTTAGGTTTCACTGAGTGCTTCGCTACGGACTTGAAACCATGACTGGTGTTTTCCTTCTTATTTTTGAAAAGCCCATTCTCATTCAGAGTTAAAGTTATCTTCCAAGGTTTTCATCCAAAGTAAATGTTAGTTTGATATTTGAGTCAAATTTTATTAAATCAGAAATAATCTTTTTTAAAAACAGGAAAATAAGATTTTGAAAATGTTAAAGTGCAAAATTGAAGTTAAATTGCAAATAAATACTGATGAAGCAAATTGTATATCCGTTTTTTACTCTTGAGGGTATGATTCTAGGAAGGACCTGTAGTTTCTGATATTGTTCTGTGTTTAAAAGTATGTTCCTAAGATATGTTCCCTATGGCGTATCCTGGTGAAATTTGTCAGGAAGCAACATTTCAGTCCACATACTTGGTGATTTTATTTATTTGTGTATTTATTTACTTATTTGTGTGTGAGAGAGAGAGCGCGTGCGCAGGGGGAAGGACAGAGGGAGAAGCAGAGAAGCCCAAGCAGACCCTGTGCTGAGTGGGGAGCCGGACACAGGGCTTAATCCCACGACCCACGAGATCGTGACCTGAGCCAAAACCAAGAGTCGTATGCTCAAGCGACTGAGCCACCCAGGTGCCCCTCACTCCACATACTTTGAATGAAGAAATAAGGCAGCTTAAGTCAGTGGCTTTCAGCTGGGGAAGATTTTGCACACCCACCCCTGGGGACCTTTGGCAATGGCTGGAGACATTTTCACTTGTCACAACTGGTGGGGGACTACTACTCGCATTTAGTGGGTACTGCTAACACCCTGTAACGCACTGAACAGCCCCAACTGCAAAGAATTCTTCAGCCCAAAATGTCATTGGTGCTGCTGAGAAGCCTGGCTTAAATTGAGAGAGCCCTTCTTCTGCAAAGACTGATGCCGTCAGGAAAAGAATACTTTAATCCTACCTTTTGGATAAGAGATACAGATACAGGCAACTTCGAGATTCAGATGGGTATATTGGCATGGCATTCTCAGACAATTTTACATTTTTAACAATAGGAAGACTCAAAATAGGGTTACTGGTTTTCCTTATTTTACAGATGGGGTCGAGGATTTGGTCTATTGGGTTCCATTTTTGGAAAAGATGGTGTATTAAACCAGCCAAACAGTGTCTTTGGACTTATATTTTATATACTGCAGTTATTACTTGGTAAGTATTTATACAGCAATACAAAAATAAGTTTGTTTTGTTATATTCCTTTTAGTACTTTGTGTCTTTGCCCTGAAATGTCTTTATATTAAATAAAAGGATGTTAATGATAGAAGCACTAGTTCGTAGCACACTTTTCTGTTGTGAAAATTTGGTTCACTGAGATGTTGATGTTATCTGTTGGATTTAACCAGGAACAGCAGCCTCCCATAGCGTCCAGAAGAACCAGTCCTGTTCAGGGAACTTAGGATTCCAAACAGTCTTCCCCAGAAACCTTCTTCCTTATTAGTTTCTTCACTGCGTGGTTACTTAAGCATATTATGCCCTGAGAGAACATTAACAGTAGGCAGTGCACGTAGTACCATCACCTTTCCACACCCGCTGTGTCCATTGTCTTCTGCTCTCTTCACTTAACTTGATGTGAACTCTTCCATGTTGTTTCCTCTCTTCGGTGTTTTGTTACTGTTGATATCAATGTGTCAAGTTTTTTGTGTTCTAAATAACACTGCAGTGATCGACTTTATTCGAAGTGCCCCTCACACACACCTCCCTCTTTGAATTAGTTCTGCAAAATAAATTTCTGAACACTGGGAGAATGAGCCAAAACACACAGATTTTTTTAAGGGACTTTAATACGTATTACCAAACTACTTTTCCCCCAGTTGTCCGGCTTCCCCAAAGCTTCATCCATCTTCATTTTTTGAAAGTGTTTTCTGTAAAATTTCTAATTTAATAGTTTACAAATCCCCATCATTTTAATTTTCTTGCATGGTCTCTTTCGTTATTGGGGTCCTGATAATAGTCCATTTTCATATTTGTCACATTTTACCCATTCTTTATCCTTTTTTATGTAGTTTGGTGAATTTCGATTGTACAGAAGTTTTTTATACTTTTTGAGTTGAATCCAGCCATTTTTGACCTTTGGTTTCCATTGTTAACATTTGACCCCGTTACCTGCCAGCTGTTCTGTGCTTTTCTACCTAGCTGAATTTGGTTTGTTTTGAGGCAAATTATGAATCTAAATTTTTCTTCCTATCAGGTTTGCCCAGTTCCATATCCTGTAGAAATACAAAAATACGCACAAGGATATTCATAGCAGTATAGTTTAAAATAGCAAAAAATTGGAAGTAGCTTAGCAAAACGTAATGGTTGACTAAATTAGGTTACATCCATACTAGAAAATACTATGTAGCCATTAGAGGAAAAAGCAGGTCTTACGTGAATATTCTGGAAAGGTCAAGACATAGTTTGGAGAAAAGCGAATTGTAGTATAATAGGTGTAAGAGAAGTATATGTTTATATATATGGATAGAAATGCATAGAAAAGGGTCCGGTGGTTGGGGGCCAGGGGTGAGACTTTTATTTTTTATTCCATTTATTTGTTCTGTTTGGATTTCTAAAGAAGAATATAACGTATAAGCCGAAATTAAAATAGCCTAAGAAACGCTTTTGACTATGTTAATTTTTGGAGATAGAGATGGAACAAATTTCCATTTATAATATTTAATTTGTGAATTTCCTTATATATATATTATTTTTTTTAAAAGATTTTTTTTTTTTTTAAAGATTTTATTTATTTATTCGACAGAGATAGAGACAGCCAGAGAGAGAGGGAACACAAGCACAGGGAGTGGGGGAGGAAGAAGCAGGCTCATAGAAAAGGAGCCTGATGTGGGGCTCGATCCCACAACGCTGGGACCACGCCCTGAGCCGAAGGCAGACGCTTAACCACTGTGCCACCCGCGCCCCTATATATTATCTTTTTAATCGTGTGTATCATATGTGTTTTTGTCTGCTCACATTCTCTGTGTTCACATGAAGCATTTTAATGTCAGGAGGCACATTGAAGGCACACATGAACTCATCGAACACAGTTTTCCAGAGCACATCATCTTCACTCCTTTCTAAGTTGTTTGAGACACAGCATTTTTAATTTGATTTTTCCATAGGTAATATTTTAACGAGTTCCCAAAGTAAAAAAAAATATAAAATGCTGTCCGGCGAAAAGCCTGCCCCCGACCTTTGCCACCCTCCACCCGCTTCTTACTGCCCTTCATCCCCAGCTGGTCGCCACGTGTTGTTGCTGTATTTTCTTCAGGCATATGTACAGGGAAACCCAAACCTAGCCTCTTTGTCGTCTCCTTTTAAAAATATACAGGCAGATGCCGTGCATACTGTTTTACATACTTTTTTTCTTGTTTGCTCACCTAATTCATCGTGATATTTCCCTAGCAGTCCAGTAAGCATCTTCACTCTTCTTCACAGCTGCAAAACGTGCCACTGCTTGATCGAACCATCATTTATTTAGAGTCACAGCACCTGGTAAATTCCACGGGGAATTGTATCCCAAGCCACCAGCTACATTACATCGGGACAGGTTGGGTCCAGTAGTATTTAACTAATAGCCGGTATTTATGGAGAATTCGAAGTGCTTTATACCTGTTAGCTCATTCATTCATTCATTCATTCATTCATTCAGCTCTAGGCCCAGCGTGGGGCTTGAACTCACGGCCCTGAGATCAAGAGTCACAAGTTCTACTGGCTGAGACAGCCAGGCGCCCCACCTATTAGCTCTTTTAATTCACACATCAGTATTAGGAGGTAAAGATATTATTATCTCAAGTTAAGGAAAAGACTGGCATGGAGAAAGTAAATAACTTGTCCATATCATTTTGAAACTAACTCTCTTAGTAAAATTAACGTGGCAGTGTTCATTTTTGAAGGTTTAGATATTTAGTAAAGGGCCAGATCGAAAACCGTTTAGGCTTTGCTGGCTATTGAGCTACTCAGCTCTGCCACAGATGTTCCGTCCGCGTGAGCGCGGCTGGGTCCAGTCAGTCTTTATGTACGAGAGCAGGTGGCCGATGGGATCTGCCAGCCGCCGGCGTAGGGAATCCAACAGTATGTTAGTCTTGAAGAGCCTTGAGAGGTCATGCTCTAGAATGGTCGGTCCTGGGGGCAAGTAGCCCACAAGCAAGCTTCTTGTCGACTGGCATTGGGGATTTCAGCTCCTTAATTAACCTCTTCAAACCTCCTACCACCAATTATTTTTTCCTGCTTCTGTTCTCTTTGTCCATTAGTCATTGGGAGGGAGGGTGTTTTAATATGCTCTGCTGTCTCCTTTGTCCTTGAGAATAAACACACACGTTCTCACGACTGTTGGCTACAGGAAATTACAAAACAATGCATGTAAGATGTCAGATAGCATCAGAGAGCCCTGGTTTAGCGCACAGAACTGCCTTTTTTCTTGATCTGGTTTGACCCACATGTGGCCAACTGGCCAAGCGTGGTTTCTTTTACCTTCCAGGGTGAGCCCTTTCTGAAATGTTTATTACAAGTGTTCTCCTTCTTCAGCAGCATATTGGTACAATCATCTTTGTATGATTTTTGAAAATTTTGACCTAAACATGGGAAGGCACATTTTACTGCCCACAAATGGGCAGCCTGCAGTGAGAAGGCCGGGGGAGAGAAGGTTGCGATCCTCACGTCCCTTTATCCGCTAGTAGCGACGAGGCTGTCGATTTTCCACGTGAGCCTCACGCAGAAGGTGATCAGAAGACTGCCTGTTTTCTTTGTGTGACTTAACTAAGGCTAGTTGATGGCCTAAGTAATATTGCATCCGGCATACTGACAAATCAAAAACACTGCAGCTATCAGGCTGGTATTCCGTGTGCAAAGTCAACCTGCACAATCTTAACAAAACAGACCAGTAGTTTCTGTTCCCGGATTTCGTGGCCTGTCTCGATAACGTCAGTACTCCCAACACAGCAGCAGATCACAGAATGCTAGCTCACTCAGGGGCTTCTCTCCGTCATCAGGGCCTGGCTGAGCCGCGTGTCTCTCTCTCTCTCTCTTGCAGGCATGACAGCAAGCGCTGTTGCAGCTTTAATGCTCATGACGTCGTCCATCGTGTCTGCGGTAGGGTCTCTGTACCTGGCCTACATTCTGTACTTTGTGCTGAAGGAGTTTTGCATCATCTGCGTCATCACATACGTGCTGAACTTCGTTCTTCTTATTATCAACTACAAACGACTAGTTTACTTGAATGAGGCCTGGAAACGGCAGCTGCAGCCTAAGCAGGACTGACAGCCGGACGGACTCTGAACTGACAGTCGGAAGTCCCCTTTTCCATTAAGTTTATTTTGCAGCGGTTTTTTGGTTTTGGTTTTTTTTTGTGTTTTTTTTTTTTAATTCTTCACAACAGACACTTTCCCTAAGAATCTTAAACTGATTTTTTAAAATCCTGTAAATTAGAAGGGGCCCTAGCTATTTTGTGTGTCAATCTTCATTTTCAACATGGATACAAAAAAAAAAAGAAGAAGGAGGATATGCCGAGCCAATCAAAGACAAGCTTTAACTTTACTTTGAAGATGTTTCTGGAATAATAAAATGTAGCCCTAGCCCCCTGCCCTTGATTGTAAAGTGAGCAACCATTGCTAGTAATTCTCTAATGTGTATAAATTCAATTTCAGGTATAACAAATGTGATCATGACATGAAAATATTTTAGAATAGATCCTGTATTAAATATTGCCATGTTTACAATATGTAATATGTTTTTAGCCGATGGATTTAAACATGTAGATTCAACTAGAATCCATTTATGTGATATTTGTAAATAAAGGTAGAAATATCGGATCCATCCCCTGCAGAACGTACTGTACAGTTGAAGTGTAGCGATGAAGAATTGTCAGCCCAACGTTGACTGAAGAAATAGTGAAAATAGTAAGTCCATACAGAGCATGTTGTGAGAAGTACTGACAGCTGTGGGTCCAGCACTGACGGCAAAAATAATAGGGTAGCTGGTTCCCTTTCATCTCCTTCCTCGGAAAGGAAGAAACTAAATTTGGACATTCAAGTCAAGCTTGTGTCTAGTCATAAAACTGGATCAATTAATTATAACCTTGAAAATGAGTCACGTGACCAGACCTTCACGTCCAAGGCCTTCAGGACACTAAAGATGGGGAAATGGCTTAGATTTCTTTGAGAAAAGCTGGAAACATTAATATGGCACTTTTAGGTAAAGTCTCTTACAGTAGCTGAATTTTCATGCAGATATTTTTCCTTAACATTGGTGCCAGGCGACCAAACAGTATTAGGACCTTGAAGTAACCAGTATAAGCCCAGTTGCTCCAGAGTAGGGTTGCTCTTGGGTAGCTCCGTAGTATTTCCTGTTTCATTCTGCACTAATTGGATGTCTCGCTTGATTGTTTTAGAGGCAATATTAGATTTGTCAGTTTTCGGGCCGACATGCTGCTCAGTTTGCTCAGTCGGGAGTAGTGCAGGTAGAAATATCTGAAGGTGAAGTACACTCATGGGGTCACTGCGCTTTCTAGAAACTACGCAAATGCCTAGGTTTTAAAGGTGACGTGAATAAACCCCAATGAAATTGTGACAGTATGTTTCTATGGTTAACACCTTCTATCAGAATGTTAAAAGTGCCTTCTGTCTTAAACCTCAAACCAAATATTTTGTGTTGAACTTGGGCAGAAGTGTCCTTCCTTCCTCTTACCATGACATAGCAAACCTGCATTATTCTCTAGAAAGGTTCTGTATGATCATTTTATTCCTTTGATGGAGAAGTAGTAGCAATGTTTTTGCTTCTGATTAGATTAATCATTATGTTATAAATAGACTGGTAACTTTGGAGTGCTTTCACAAGCCTTCTTTTGGAAGGGAGGGGACGGGCCCTGCTCTGTAAACCATAACGCGTAGAGTCAGCAACTTGCAGCAGCATCCGACTAACTGTCCTAATTGATGCAATGTATTTTTCTGGCCCAAGGCAGGTGGTAACATCTGAACTGTAACGAACTTTCCACCAGTTTTCACCAGTTTTGTAAAAGCTGAATTCGGATTTCCAGGCTTATGTTCTCCCATGAATGTGAATATTCCGATGCCTGTTTTATTATGTATGTATTGTTCTTGTCTCTGTAGTTAATGAACTCGGGAAAGCATTGGATTGGATGTCTGGTGTGTACGGAGCAACAAGTCCTAACGTTGAAGAGCTTGTCCAGTGAGGGCATCTGGTAGCAGGTGCTTCTAGTCCTGCCGAGCGGCTTGTGGAAATGGTTCACAGTGAAGACTTCTGTGGTATATATAACACTGCTTGTGCTAAATAAGTTCCTCGTGTCCCAGTTTAAAATGGTTTTTCATCATATTTTGTATCAATCAGCAGAGTATGGTTAAAGCTTGTCTAGATGTTGCGTTCTTGCAAATGTCTTCAACTTTTAATATGATAAAACGTAAAAAAAAATGTTCAGCCAGACCCTTCCAGGTTTTCCGTTGCTCTCCTAATAAGCCTTGGGGATAACACCACTGTTTCATTTGTGCAGAAACTTTTGCCACGTTCCTGTGACCCCAGTAGAATTAATACCTTTTTTTCTCACTGAGCGATGAAGGTGTGGTGCCTGAAGTAACAGCATCGTGATGCCAGTATCTCAGTAAACAGCAGGACCCCGGTGGAAGAATGTAGGCTCATCCTCTCTTCCACCCTGAGAAGGAGAAGACACCGTGCTATAAAATTTGAGGACTGTTATGACTATTTTAGACTCGATATTTAAAACCCTGCAACATTACCAGCCATCAACACTGAAGAATAAAATGGGGGGGGGAGAGGGTAGGGATTGGATTTCTGGATTTTGCTGTAATTCCATGCTTCTTGGTTTGGGGAATGAGTCGTAACAAGTGAAGCCCCTTATTTACTTGGTAGCCATATCGTTTGAAAAAAATAAGAGAAGTGTGGTTAGATGACAAATTCTAGGGAATCTAGGTGGTTTGGAGGATTTCGTTCAGTTTTTCATTGCAGCTAGGTGCTTTCCACGAAGGTAAACTGGTGAAATAACTCAGGTTTAACTAGCTGTGTGCCAGGAATTCCTTCTACTTGATGTATGTCACCTCTCTTTAAATCTGTTACTTTTAAAGATGTTGAAAGCGTTGACTATTTTCATACAGAGACAAAGATCTGTCGTTTGGTACAAGAGATCTTTGGACCCTACTTGGTAGGATATAGGACCAAGACTCCAGTGAAATTATAACTATTTGTTGGCTTTAGTTTGCTTGTATTTCATTTATAAGATTATCAGCAAAAGTGCAGAGTTCTCTTCAGCGACTGCTTCGTAACAGATTGGACCCACCGCTCGACATGAGTGGAAGCTGGCAAATCTTGTCTTGAAAATTCGTAGTAGACAAATGCCAACAAGAAATCCACCATCATTTTTGGTAACCTCTTTGGGAAGGAATACCTAACATGCAACCTTTGTCCGTATGTATTTCCCCCACACACACACGCAAGCATCGGTGGAACATTTCTATTCAGACATTTTAGGCAGCACTTATGATTTCTGATCCGTGAGAACTCTCCCCTTCGATAAAACAGAAGGGACAGAAGTGGGAATCCAGGCGACTTGGTCAAATTTTTTTTTTTTTAAACAAATGAGCCCAGAAAAGGTGAAATGTTTTGTCATAAAACTGTATTAAGCATGGCCTAAGTATTAGGTGTATGATCTGTATAGTATGTTCCATCAAAAATATTTATTACTAGCGCTTTAAGCTCCAGAGCAAACATTCA
This sequence comes from Ailuropoda melanoleuca, assembly GCF_002007445.2. NCBI lineage: Eukaryota > Metazoa > Chordata > Mammalia > Carnivora > Ursidae > Ailuropoda > Ailuropoda melanoleuca. The sequence goes on along the minus strand of NC_048227.1, from coordinate 15,020,183 downwards.
TTTAAAGTGGAGTTCACTGGGCGGACTTCCCCCTTTAATATAGATAGAAATATTCTTTATCAGAGATTTAGGACAGTTTTGCTAACTGGTAAAAACAAATGTAAATATGTAAGAATGTTTATTTGTTGCACATAACTTTTTTGGTATAAAATAAATGTAGCCGTTACCGTGGAAGCTGTGCTGCCATTCTTTTTTTTTTTTTTTTTTTTTAATTTTTTTTTTTTTTTTTGANGAGAGACAGCCAGCGAGAGAGGGAACACAAGCAGGGGGAGTGGGAGAGGAAGAAGCAGGCTTCCAGCAGAGGAGCCCGATGTGGGACTCGATCCCGGAACGCCAGGATCACGCCCTGAGCCGAAGGCAGACGCTTAACGACTGTGCCACCCAGGCGCCCCTGTGCTGCCATTCTTACGCGGAAGTGTTACGGTTAAAACAAGGAGCTGGAACCGATCCAGTCTCCCCATCAACCACCCTTGAGGCTGACACTGTAACTTCTACAGGTGTACTGAGTTGATTCTTTTTCCCTTCACTTATTTGTAATTTGTAGAAGACACATTCTTAGAGATTCTAGTTCCTGGAATTGGCACGGGCTTGTTATGTGTGTGGTTGTCAAGAATTAATGAGAAAGTCGTTCCTGCTCCGAGGTGTGTAGGCACCCAGAACGAGCTCTCACCCACAGCTTTACGTTAGCTCCCCCTGAAGGCTCCACTCGGTCTCCTCAAAAGGTAACATCTGCCAGGAAGATGAATCTGTTTAAAATACAGTTCGGCCAGATTTTATTGAATACAACAAATGTATTCTATGCTAGAACTTCAGACTTAGGAAATGGAACTTAGCCCTAACTTGTAAAACGTGTGTCTGTTATGTTTTTTTTAATGTTTCAAGTAGAGAATTATATCTCATTCCTGGACATTAAATGTAACACGAAACTTGATGCCTTCAAGGAACTTAAGTTCAGGGGTCACAAGAAACATGGAACCCCTAGAATCCCTAACTCAATATCTGAACCAACTACACTCACATTTCTTTAAAGTGGTCTAAAGATGACCACTAAAAGGAGGTTAAATCATCTTTACTGTTCCTTTCCTGAAGCTTGGAAAGGAAGGATAAAAATGGGTACGTGTTGAGACGTGAGGTATCAACCACATGTGAAGTGAGTTGAGTTCTGTATTAAGAAACATTGGTTCATGGTCTTCCATTTGACTGGACACCAACAGGAGTCTTCTTCCATAGGAGTGAGCTTTCAACCAGGATTGACACTGAAATCTCAGGACTAGTGTTACCTTACTCGGCTTCACGGAGCCTGTGGAAGAGGAGGAGGAGGAATGATTCCATAAGGAAGACCGAAGACCATCCCCCAGGAACAGGGCACAAAGGCCTGGAGTATTTGTCCGTAGGCCCAGCCTGTTTCAAAAGGTCCCGTCACGTTCAATGGAGTTAGATGTGATGGGACAGTGGGCCTTCAATGCCCATCTGTCCACTTCTGTCAAGACGAGATGACGGCTGAGGCTGGACTCATGTCCTAGAAGAACCGGTAACCTCTGAGCTCCCTTCTGATTCCGATATTCTTCAACTCTTACCTTTCTTATGCTTCTTTGTCAGCTTAACTTGGTGGAAATTGGTCCAGAGACCTTGCTTATTATTCCAGGACTCCCACTTTCTGTAACCTCGGTGGGACTTGAGCTCACGTGTGACGCTGAAGGGCAGTTGTCTCCTTTGTGCGGCCGCTCTGCTGCACCAGGGCCGCGGGCTGGGCCTGTGGAAGCGGAGTCTGAACAGCCCCTCTGACTCGTGTGAGTGGAAGCACGGGTTTCTCGAGACGCTGTAAAGTGTGTGAAAACAGCCTGACACATAAAAAGAATTTCAGATGCTTTCCAGCACTGTAAGGTTATTCAATTTACAGATTTATTCAGTCGTCCGATTTATGTCTTTATGGTCACTTCCATAAAGACAACTCTTGGTTCACACGCAACAAAAGCCTTTCTCTTCGCCGCTAACATTCCCTCCTAGTGAATTAGTACAAACTGCGGGCCTGAGTCGGCCCAGCCTGCCACGCATGGTCCAGGACGCACTCCATCTCATCGCCGTGGACGCGGCCCCTGACTTGGGGAGGGGGTGCTGAGAGCCACCCGGAGCGGTGGTTCTTGCTTTAAAAGTTAAACGGGCTGTTCTCCAAACACCGTGACTTCATGGATGACTGGTGGTACATGGTTTCATTGGCAAGTTTCCAGTATCTCTCTCGCAAAAGGAATGCTGCCGCTTTTGGCTGTCTCTGGCGAGTGAAGATCCCCTTCTTATTCCCTATTACTCTCTGCGGTGCTAAAAACAAGGCAAAAGGAGTTTCGGATGAATTCTGATGGGCCAAATAGGAAGCAACTTGGAGCCACGCTGCTGCCCCCCCCAAACTACCTCACCTCCCTGGGGTGTTAATTCTTTTGTCTGTTTGGGGGGAAACACCCCAAATTAGGTTTCCTTTCTCTGCGAAACATGCATGTGCAGCTGCCTGGTAACTGGTCTGGGGGGGCCGAGACAGAGTCACCCTTGGAAAGACCGGGGCTTCTCCAAAGAGACAACTCTCTGAGCGGGAGCCAGAGCCCGGAGCAGGCAAGGCTGGGCTCTCACTGCTGGGGCCACTCGGCTGCTCTGCCGGAGCTGACGCTGGGAAGGGAACCAAGCCGGCAACAGGCTCCCAGCACACCTGCCCTCTGCCCCCTGGTGAAACCACAGCCTCTGTTAAATGGGAAGGTCTTTCCGTGATAAGCCAATGCCAGGCACTGTGCCAAGCCCTTTATCAAATGAATTCCTACATGAACTTGCAAGGTGGTTTATCCCCTTACAGGCTTAGAGAAGAGTTAAGTAATCTGTCCAGTCACACAGCTAATTTCTTATTACCCAAAGCCAATTGCATCCATTCACGAGACTTGGCTGCAGAAGCCACTGATCTCCCCAAACAGGGAGAGGCTCATCTTCTCATTCCTTTTTCTTTTACCTGCTTCTCCATTCTAATTTTTAAACTTTCACCTTCCAAAGATCCGTCTTTCGCTGTTAAGTAATATGTTCTAATTCCCACTACTACCGAATTCTTCCTTACCTCCCCAAATTGCTATGCTAAATTTACGGTGTATCAGGAAACTAGTAACACCGAGAGGTACAGGAAGAAATGGGATACATTCATTTGGGACTTAAGTGAAGCGGCCCTCATCTCTCCACACTTCAGAAAGAATGCAGACTTACAGACCCTCCCACACTCAAAACACTTGGACACTTACCTGTCTTTGGTAAACCTGCCTTTTACAAGCGAACAATGTAAAATACACCGAAATAACCTAAGCTTCCCAGGCTTTGTACCCTACTCTGGAATAATGAGCGTATCCCACAAGTAAATCCAATTCAAGGTCCATTTTTTCCTCACCCTGCTGTGAAACAGACAAAGGTTAAGCTGGCCATTTCTGCCTCAAGATAATAGGTTCTCCTGTTTGGTGTTGTTTTGTTTTGTTTTGTTCCCATTAAATGATCTGGGAAGCAGGCAAGTGACTACTGCTTGCTAAACAGAACTTGCTTCTTCCAGGAAATTCTCCTGTCACCAATACTGATGAAAGCTGTCCCCCTCGTTTCCACTGTTCTTACAACCAAATGTCCTGAACTCACAGGCCAACCTGAAAAAAACGAGAAATGGTACATTTCACAGCCCAAACTGCTGCTTACACTGGTTAGTCATAAAATCGGCAAAATTCCAGATGAGCTCTCCAACCACGTAGTCTTTGCGTCTCTGATCCAGAACCAAGTGATACTGCTCCAGCACAGCCTTCTGGTACTCCTCGCTGAACATCACAGGTGGATCCTGGAATTCAGAAGAGGCAGAACTGGCGGAATTGTAAATGTGAGATAAAAATAAAGACTCGTGATGGGGACCAAAATACCCATCTTCACAGCCGGCCGTAGTGATGGCAGGACTCGCTCGCTGGTGCCTGTGCAGACGCCGCCAGGGTGTGAGGGAGCCCGGGGCAAGGAAAAGAGATTTTTGGTAAAGAACCTGAATTAGGAACTGCTTTATTTATCACCAGAATTTGGTATTTTCTTGCTCTCACGCTTCCGTCTCTACTCACCGGTGCGGTCTCAGAGCTGAGCTACACGGGAAGTAAAAATAAGTCTTCGAATAATCAATTTAAGCCTCAAGTTTTAAGTAGCTGCCAGTGTGTAAGTGGAGAGGAACCAGCGTGACCCCTGCTTAGCATGTCCACCCATTCCACAAATCACCGCTCCCCCTCTTCTTCCATGGAGGCCTGGCCACAGAGCCAGGAGCAGGAGAGGGAAGCGTCCCTGCCCCTGCAGGCCCCACTCTCCAGCCAGGCCAACTCAAGTGGTAGGAGTGCGGAGGGTGAACAGGAGAGCGTGAAGCAGGAGCCGGGGGACGGTTAGCTGGGGGGCGGCTGAGAGGTGACCCAGGGGACAGTCGAGCTCCCTCCACACAGGTGAGAAGGGTCCTAACAAAAGCAGAGGCCGCAGCTGTGGACTCAGTCAGTGTTCGGTGAAGGGTGCCTACGTGTGCTGGGCTAACATGTAAGGATAGTTCAGATGTTCCTGCAACACAAAGCCCGAGTTTTCGGCCCATGGGAATTCGGGGGGCACTCGATCCTAAATGTTCAAGGAGGCAGCATCTCAGCCGTGTGACGAGAGAACCAAACCCTGCGGGCTTTGGCTTTCTGTTCCGGCGAGAAGCATTAAAATGCTACCTAGGCTGCACTGTTCTGGTTCCAGAGCTGAATCCGAGGGCAGGGCCGTAGGCAGATTTTCTTACCAATCCTGCCTGGCCTAATATTAGCCACGCTTGGCTATTCAAAGTCAAGACTGAATTAAACTAAGTCGACTGAGTCAGACTAGTCACATTTCGAGGACTCAGGAGCCACAGGTGGCCAGGGGCTACCCCTTTGGACACTGCAGAAAAATTCCTTCGCGGCAAACGGTTCTGTCAGTGCTACGTCTAGACTGAGCTGCCTACACATTCAGAGTGCGTGAGCTTTTCAAAGAGAAGAGCTGGTATGTATCTGCGTTGTTCTCAGAAGCCATTTCCCCCGACTCCACCAGTTTGCACAAGCGGCATTCTGTGTGAGCAAGATGAATTTAAGGGTGTGAACAGAAAACTAGAGTCCACAGGGGTAGCTGTTCACCGCAGCAAGGACACTGTGTGTCAACAAAGATTGTGATACTCGTGACAGGTGAGTGTGAGGTGACAGGGGCGGGGACGAGGGGCTGGCCATGGTTCAAGAATCCACAGGAAAAAATGCCCACAAGCGAAAGCACCTTATCTTTGGTAGGAAGTAAGATAAACGGGGGAGAGAGAGAGAGGGAAAGCGCTGGTGATTAAACTTTGCTCCAAGGTTTCATTCATTTCCTTAGCGAGCACGATTTAGCACCACTGAGTGCCGGGCGCTGCTGAGGGCTTGGGCAGCAATGGTAGACAGGATTCAGCCGCTCTCTTGGAGCCCACAGTCTGGTCAAGGAGAGTCAAAGCGACAATGACGGTACCCAGTGAGAAATGCCGAGACAGAGACCAAGCAGAGGGAACAGCTTCTTCTGCCTGGGGCAGGTGGGGTGAACCTCACCAAAGAGGGGACAAGGGAGCTGAGGCTTGAACACTGAGTAAGAATCCAGGAGTCGGCGAATGTAGTGCTAACATGGGCATTCCGGGCAGAAGGAACAGCCCACACGACAGCAGGCGCCAATGAGCAGCAGGAGCCAATGAGCCAGGGACCAGGAGTGAAGGCAGAAGAGGACGATGACCTGGGGAGGGTGGAGGGCAAAGGGCAAAGGACGCTAACTACCCTGACCAGGGATTGGAGCTTTAACATCGGGGCCAGGGATGCCAATGACAGGACTCCCAAGGTTTGGATTTGCTCAGGCTGCCAGTGGGAAGCTCTCTGGAAACAAGGCCAGAAGGTGAGCGAGGCAGAGGCCTGAGCTCCAGAGGACAGGCTGGCGCGAGCCTGAAGGAGCGTAGGGAGATCATCCACACAAGTGAGGGACAGAGGGAATGGGTGACACCCGTCCTAGAGGGGGAGAGAATGACCAGAAGGCACTACACCACTTACCTGGTGGAAGCCCGCGATGGCCGCGGCTCCGTACTCGCTCTGGATTATTGGTTTCTGATAGGTCCTGTACCAGTTCTCAAACTCAGTGGCCAGCTGCAGCTGAATCACCTCCAAGTGCCCGTAGTCATGGTACCAGGAGTAGTAACTGTTCACACAGATGACGTCCACATAGGGCGCCTAGGACGAGAACATGAAACCCGCTCAACCCAGAAGGCGGGGGGCTCTCCCGGCAGAGGAGGGAGGAGGGGGACGCAGGAAGCGACCGAGGTGCTCCCGTGTGTAGCAAACGTGGGCCGAAGTGACCTGAACAGGGCACGTGTCTCACTCTGGACGATGCCCCTGACCCGGCTGCAGCAGGACTGCGGAGAGGTGGCCCGCGAGCCGGCCTCAGCGCAGCCCGGGGCCCGGACACGGGATTGCGGGTCTGTCTCCGCAGCGCTCCTGTCACACTGGCCTTCCCTCACCTGGCCCTAGAGGAAGGTTCCCAGCTGAAGGACGGACGCAGTGTTTCTCCTCACAAAGATCCTGGTTAACCGTGCTGTTTGTGAGCTGGTGGTGTGGGCCACAGAGTGGCTGGAAAACTCCCTCCGGGCGGGCAGCACAGAAACTGGGCAGGACCGCCTCGGGTCTACACAGTGCGGGGCTCAGGCCAGAGCCGCAAACACCAGGAAGCCAGGTGTCCAACCCCTCCCATCCCCCGAACCAATGCCCATCTCCAGAGTCTGCACGGGACTGATGTGGTCCGACGCTCCCAGGTGATCGAGCCCCTTCGCAAACGGTGGTGGCAGACAGCAGCAGGACGAGCAAGCCTGTGGGGCCACACGCACCCGCATTGCATGTCCCACCAGGAGTCCGGCGACCCTCTGAGGCTCCGGCACTGGCTGCCCAGTCCACACGGAAGGCCGGAACAAGAGGAGATGGCACGTGGCTCTGAAAACGTCCTCGTCTGCCTGTGCCACGCTGGCGTTGTGCCAGTGCCTGTGCTTCCTCGAACGGGGTGTTCTCGAGATGGCAAGGGAAACACCAGGGATACAAACCTTTCCCATCCGTGTTAAAATGGGGGCTTCCGGTTTCTATTTGTATACTGCATTTTCTCGTCCATTCTTTCCACAAGACGTTTGCTCCTTCTGTCGCACTTCCCTCCTAAGTACTGGCCTTGTGAAGTACTTCTCTCGTGAAGAAGCCTTTTCAGGCTCCAGTGTCTTCTGGCTTCAGTGCGGCACAACACGTCCTTCCCAAGGGGCTGCGGCTCGCCAGCCACGGGTGAGCCTGGCTATCCCTTCGATCCCAGCCAGCGGTTCCCAAAGCCAGGTGATGACTGGAATCACTGAAGACCTTTTTCAAAACTCGGACTGCCACCCCGGACTTACTAAGCCGGGATCTCAGAATCCAGGCACCTGGACTTACGAAGAGCTTCCCCTGGTGGTTCCGACAGTCGGCCAGGTTTGAGAAACACAGGACCGTGACGACCCTAAGTTCTCTTCCGCTGAGGAGCATCGAATGCCGATGGGAGACCTCCCTGCGCCCAGCCTCCCTGGATGAAGTCACACTGCCTGGCAGATAAGCAGCTGGTTCTCTTTAACCTGAAGACCATCTAGGAAAGCGTCTGGACCAGCTGCTCAGGGCTCTTCCCAGCAGCCCATGTTAGCAAGCATCAGGGAGGCAAGAGGACAGGCAGGGGAGAAGCAGTGCAGAGACCCCCAGGCTCACCCCCAGGTCTGCTTCATAGTTGGTGTTGGTCACAAATGTCACGGGCCGGGACGGGTCCAAGGCTTTGGTGTGGGCAATCACCGTCCTGTCCGCAGAGGGCAGAAGACACGGCTTGTGAGTCCGGGAAGGGCGCCGGCACAGCCGTCTCTCTCCATCCCATCCCCCAGCCAGAAGCCCTGCTCTCCTCCCTACCTTGAAGAGGACTTTAGGGGAGCAAACATGTTCTTCCAGCCTTAGATCATGTTCCCCAGCATCTTTCTCCCTCCCCAAATCCCCCCGCCCAGAGGGCAGGGGTATGCAGGCACCCAAAACTGGGGTCCTTGGGCTCCGGCTAAAAGCCACGCTCCGAATCTCTGAAAAAGCTCTTGAAGACAAGAATGCGTGGGGTGTGGACCAGGATGGATACTAATGGTAACAAGTAGGGGTGTGTGCGAGGAGGCTGTGCATGGGGCTCATGCCCCGTCCGTCCGCAGCTGCGGGGAGCCGTGGGAGCAGACACTTGCACGGGGAAAGGCTACACACCAACTGCAAGTGGCGGGAGGACCGTGAAGGGAGGCGCAGAGCTCTGGGAGGCAGCAACAGGGCACTTAACGGACACGGGCAAGTCAGCCCCAGACTCAGCGTGCACCAAGGAGGGACTCTGAGAAGAGGCTTCCCAATGGAGGGCCCAACCTGTGGTCAAGGCTCAGCTCGGGGACCTGTCCGAGGCCACCCCGGAGCTGGTCACCCCATTCACTGGTGAAGCCTGCTTCTCTCCCTTCGCACAGCTAGCTTCCTTCTCCTTGACACTCTGCCCACACTGCCCTTTGCCTTCGAGGGCTGGGGTTTCCTCAAGGCAGAACGGTATCCCTCACCTTGAGCCCCAGAGCCACACTCTGAAACAGCCTGGGTGTCACTGGGAAGCTCCGAAGCCTTGCTGAGCTCCTCAGGCCCAGGCGGCTTTAGCCACACGCTGCCTGCTCCCCACTGCCCCAGTGGTCCCGCACCTCCCTCTCTGCACCTCCCAGAACAGCTTGTAGGAACCTCGGGCACCTGCACTCCTCTCCGCCCCTTGACAAACTTCTGTCCCCCAGCCCTGGCTCAGCACATCCCCAAGGCTGTGTGTCCAGAGCTGTCCTTTGCCCAGGCGGGCCTCCTGCTTAGAGCCCCGCATCTTCTACCCGCAGCTCAGCTCGCATGGCTGTGCCCCCACAGTGCGTGAGGTCATTCCCCTCTGCAGGCTACACTACAACCGCGTGATCATGATCGTAAGACAGACAAGGAACAAGGGCCACCGCCCCCCCAGCCAAGGTAGTAAACACTCCCATTGCCGGGGGACGCCCCTGAGCGGGGTTTCTGTGCACTGCAGTGCCTGGTGGGGGAGGGAGCAGCTACTGGCATTTGGTGAATGGGACCGTGAACTTCAGATGGACTGCTCCAGCCCAACGATGTCGCTTTGGAACAGCCAGAATATGCGTGTCACTTAAACACCTGTGTAGGACTATCTGCCTGAAAAATCCAGTTTTATAAAGCCTAACTCCTCTTTACAAACAAACCCAAAGCATCACAAAGTGGTTTTTGCACCTTTAACATACACTGAGTTTCCCAGGAATGGAGACGACCTAACAACTGAGAGACGAAGATAACTGGTTTCGTTTGGACGTCACCTCGCATGGCTCACAATTTCAGAAACGCACAGCAGTGAAGGCAGCGCTGACGGAGGTCGCAGGCACCAGACCCGCACCCCCACTGCCAGCGCCTGTGGCCACGCTTTCAAGGCAATTCCACGAGCAGCTGCAAGCCCCCGAGCCCTTCACCGGGGCTTCTGGAGAGCCAGGCCCATCCGCTCACACAGGCTTTTGTAAATGACCGTCCCCCAGATCATCGCCCAGACTGCTGCTCTCCCCATAACCTGAAGTTAGCTCTGTAAGGAGCTCTGTGTGTAAGTGAACTCCAGATTTCCTTTCGGGTGTGGAAAGGGGACTCTGGGTCTCACTGGGTTGACACCCTAATGGGATGGGTGGCACGAGGTCCTCCGAACTGACCGCGTACAGATAGCCCCCCCACGCGCCCCCCGCTGACCTCAGCGCGCCCACGGCTGCTAACCAAGGCCGAGCCAGGCCACAGGGCTGACCTCTCACCCCTGACCCGGCCCAGGGCAGCGGGAGCACTCACTTGAAGTAGTAACCAGCAGGCTTCAGGAAGGAAGCGGGCTCGTTGGCCACGGACCACATCACAACGGCCGGGTGATTCTTGTCCCTGCGCACGAGTTCCTCCATCACCTCCAAGTGGTGCTGCAGAGACTCGTTGCCGTAGCTCTGGCTGCGGCCCAGGGAGGACACGAAGCGTGTCAGCAGGGCCTGCCACCCCCAGCCCGGGGCAGGCTGAGCGGTGCTGGGGTGGGGGGGACGGGACAACTCACACCAGCACGATGCCCACACCCGGACTCTCATCGATGACCACGATCCCATAGCGGTCGCAGAGCTGCATCACCTCCTCGGCGTAGGGGTAGTGGCTGGTGCGGAAGGCGTTGGCCCCGAGCCAGCGCAGCAGGCTGAAGTCCTTCACCAGCAGGGGCCAGTCAAAGCCCTTCCCTCGGATCTAGGGGAGGCACCGAGGAGTGACCCCCTGCCCCTGTCCTGATGCACTTCTTCCTAAAGCCGGGCGGCTCGAGGGGCACCCCGTTAGCCCTCGATCTGGCCCAAGCACGGGTCCCATCGGGCAGTGGTTTCCAGCAGTTGGCTGAGCTGCCCCGAGGCACGCTCCATGGCTTCAGGGGTCGTGGGGAAGGCGAGGCGAGGAAGTAGCCCTCATGGGGACCCAGGGGCCACAACTCACATCAGCATCCTCGTGCTTGTTGACCCCATGGAAATAGAAAGGCTTGCCATTGATGAGGAACTGGTGCTCTGTGACGGCCACGGTGCGAATGCCCACGGGGAGAGTGTAGAAGTCAGACACGGCCCCAGCTGCTGTCTGTGCAGTCAGCCTCACCTGTGAACGCAGAGCGCCGGGTGGGAGGCATCCTCGCTGGCCTGAGCCCCGCACAGCCCACCCTTCAGCCGGAAGGGCCCTCTGCATATAGCACGGCAGCCGAGGCCTGGGCCCGCAAGCAGAGAGACGCAGAGATTCCGGGCTTTGGCCACTAGCAAGGAGGAACCTTCCCCCACCCGGCCCCTGGGGCCTGCTCTTCAACACTGGGCCTCCCCACCAAGCAATGAGAAGACCAGGCTGGGAACACTGCAATCCCACTGACTAGGAAGCTCGGAGGACCACGTGTGCCTGACCATGTGTCTTGCACCTGCACCCCCCCTCCGGAAGCCAAGGCTGCTGGGTGGGAGCAAAAGGCCTTCTGCAGCCCCAGGCCTAACCACCATTACCTCCAACGAGTACAGGTAGGCGGGGTGCTCATGCATCAGGTAAGGCCACCAGAGGTGGGCGTTGGGCACCTGCAGCTGGCCGCGGCCCCCTGTCCCCTGGGCCACGACTTTGCCTTCCTGGTCCAGAAGATACACTTCCAGCTGGAAGTATTCATTGCCCTGGACAAAAATCTGGTAATCCACCAGCCCTGCAAGGGACAAGAAAGATCAGACAAAAAAGGGAGGGACACAGGCCGGGTCATACGGAGGGGAGCTCCCTGCGGCCACCACTCTGGATCTGTCTGCAGTGAGGGGAGATTAAGTGAGGGCAGCACAGTGCGAAGAGACATAGGATCTCATGAATCCTGAGCTGTTCACTGGAGCTATGATTTTAGGCAAGCCCCACTTCTCTCTGGGCTTCATTTCCTCACAAAATGAGGTCAGACCGGATGGGTGATTTCTGCGGCCTGTTCCGACAGGCTGGGTTTCAGCTCTCCTTTGGTGGATGGGAAGCCTGAGGGTGAAGAGGTGCTGGGAGGGAGCCTCTCTCCTATAGGAGCAGCGCCACTTGGGGCCTGGCTGAGGGAGGTTCTGCCAGGAGCCCTTACCAGTGTCCTGGTCCACGCCGGTGGTGACGGTGATGTCATCAATGTAGGTGGTAGGTGTGGTGTAGACGAGCACAGGCCGATGCAGTCCCGCGTAGTTGAAGAAGTCAAAGTTTGTGTTCTGGACGAAGTAACCCTTGGGGTACCTGGGATGGGAGAAAAATGCCCAAGTGGGGTCCTTCAACCTCAGCTCACGTGTTTCCCTGGCCTCCCAGAGCCAGGGGCTCACCTCTGCTAAGGCTACCCAGCCCCTAGGGAGAAGACCAGTGGGCAGGGTGGGGAGTGGGGTGGAGGGGGGAGCAGGGCGCTGCTCACATGGCGGGATCCGTCTTGTGGAGGATGGTCCCCGGCGGCAGAGTGTGGGGGGTGAGCGTGTTGTTGATGGCAATGGTAATGCGGCAGGAGGACAGGGGCCCACTCTGGACCAGCTTGCTGATGTCAGCTTCGAAGGGGAGATGACCCCCCTCGTGCTCCGCCACGTGCACCCCATTCACCCACTACAGACACAGGGGGATATGGGGAGGGGGGAGCAAGTCAGGGCCGGCATCTCGGGCACTCCCTCACACAAAGCGCAGTCCGTGGGGGCCAAGGGCCCTGCCAGCTGCCACCCGTCTCAGGAATGAAGGAATAAAGCTCCAGAACAGATCAAGCAAGGCTCCCCTGAGCCAGGGCACGAACCCCAGTGTGGGGCCTGAGCGTGCCCCCCGTCCACCCCAGGAGGCAGGCTGTCCGGTGACCCCTGGGAACCAGGCGTCCCCAAGCCGCTCAGCAACTGCACGGGACCAGTCGCCCTGCCTGCTGCTTGCTGTACTGACCACAATGGCATAGTAGTGGGCACTGCCAATCCTCAGCACCACCCTGGTGCCCAGGTCCTGGGTCCATCGCTGGGGCAGGGTCACCTCTCGCTCGTACCACACCCAGCCGACAAAGTTGCGGAGCTGCCTATCCTGGCCCACGTCGTTGAAGCTGGAGGGAACCGGCATGTCCAGGGTGGGGCCCGACTGAGGACAGAAGGGCTGCGATCAGGTCCAGACCACCTAGGGCTCTAAGACCAGCACCCAGGCAGCCCCTCCCCAGGGGCCAGGTCCTCCCCCACACCACAACCCTGCCTGCAGGAAGAAAGTTGGACAAGATGACTTCTCCCAGGCCCTGGGATTCCAGGCCGTCCCACTATTGTCATTCTTTTTTTTTTTTAAGACTTTATTTCAGAGAAAGAGTGAGAGAGAGATCACGTGCAGGGTGGAGGGGTAGAGGGAGAAGCAGACTCCCCACTGAGCATCCTGACCTGAGCCAAAGGCAGGCGCTTAACCAACTGAGCCACCCAGGAGCCCCACCATTGTCATTCTTTGTGAGCAACTGACTGATGACTTTTATGGAGCTCATTTAATTCTCACAACTCCATGAAGCAGATGCTGGTCCCTTAGACATTTAATGGACAGTGTGCAGCGAGCACCTACGATGCTGTTCGAGATGCTAGGAATAAAACCGTGCACAAGGCCGTGCTGTCAGGTCATCAGCTCTATGAAGAGTCTGGAGGGTCGCAGGGAACTATCGTAGGGGTCAGGGAAGGCTGGCAGAACTGGGTGAACCTGAACCTGGCAGGGAATCCTTGTTCACCTCAGGTAGAAGGCTAGGCATGAACAGGAGGACAGAGAGCTCAGTGGCTTTGTGTCCAGGGCTGGGGCTGGGGCCAGGGGGCAGTTCTTTCTCATGGCAGTCTGTGGACAGGGGTGTGGACAGGGGTGAGCCCAGGGCCACAACCCTGCCAGAGGCAAGAGGATCCGTGCAGACTAGACCCTAAGAGAAAGATATCAACTGACTGGCCCAGAGAGGAACGCGGTGGGGGCAGGGGCTGCCCTGCTGAGGAAACTGTGAGTGGGGCACAAGCCTGGCGCCCAGCCTCCCGTTCTTCCTCCGCTGATGAACGGATGGCAAACACTGAGAAAAGAAGATCTAGGAGAGGCGAGGGCCAGTGGACGTACAGGCCGATCCCCGCCCCAAGTCAGATGGGAGACCTGGGGTGGGGAGGATCCCTGGCTGGCTGGGGGTTACACCCCGTCCTCTCTCTGAACCTTGGCATGTCCTGGTCCTTTGTGCCAGGCAGAGCTGGTGACAAGCCGTCCAGCGCTCCCCTCCTCCCGCCCCCCAGCTCGGTGCCCGCGCCGCAGGTGCCTGTCCCACTGGACTGGGGTCCAGCAGGGGCCTGCCCCCCCGCCCCACCGACGTCCCGGCCGGCCCTCCGCCCATTTCCTCCTTCCTGGTCCCTCTCCCTGCCGGCCGGCCCCCACGCCTCCAAGTTCGTCCTTCTTTAAGCTCCTCCAGGCCGGCCGCCGCGAGGGCCCAGGGCAAGGCTCCCTGCCCCCTCCCCACGGGGCCGCACCTCGCGCAGCGGGGTCCGGTACCACTGCTGCTCGAAGCCCTGGTGTCGGTTCTCGGAGAAGTCGGCGCGGAAGCTCCAGAGGCCGTCGAGCTCCTTGCGCTCCCGCGACGGGCTCTCCCGGGGGTACAGCATCCCGCCCTGCAGCGCCAGCCCGCAGGCCCAAAGCAGCGGGCCGAGCGCGGCCCACACGCCCGCGTGCATGCTTCCCTCGCGGCCACTCGCTAACTGCCGACTGCAGCCGGCGAGCAGCCCGCGGGAGGCGGGCGGGGCGGTGCGCGAGGTCACGTGGCCCGCCTGAAGCCTCCCGCGCCATCTTGGTTGAGGGCGAGTGCCAGGTCCGGAGGAACCCCGAGGCCCAAGGGTCTTCTGGAGAGACTGCCTGCTGGCCCCATGGCGACGGCGGGGGAGGGCCGGCAGGGACCCCGAAGCTGGGCCTTCAGGAGAGGGACCCCCCTCCTCCCCCGCCTCTAGCCCCAGCCCTAAAAGGCAGAGGTCGCCAACTCTGTGCCTGCCCTGCTGTCCTGCCCTGGCCGGTGGGACCGCTAGGAAGCCCGGGGTCGCGGGTCCAGGGCCACAGGCCAGAGAGGGACCCAGGGAATTGGCTGGGTACCTAATGAGCCCAGGGGAAGCCTCTGCCGTGCCTGGTGGTGTCCGAAGTGTGGCCATAGCCTTGACTCCGGGCCTCCACCTATGGTCACCTTAATGTGGTTTGGGAATATAGCTGGGGTGAGGTTCTGAGCCCGTGGCCATCTTGAGATGCTTTGGTGCAAAAAGGTGGGTTTATTAAGGCACAGGGACAGGACCTGTGGGCAGAAAGAGCTGCTGCACCAGGGTCGTGAGGGGCGAGTGATTATATACTTGGGAGTTGGGAGAGGTAAGGAAAAGGGAGATTTTCAAAAGAACTTTCCTATTGCTAAAGAGGACCTACAAGATACTGGAGGCCTTGCCATTGTCAAGTTGAGGTTGTTTTGCCCTCTGACAAGGCATTAACATGAAGATAGTTGGGAGCTTCCTGGAAGAATATCACACATATCCCACCCTAGGGTGTGTGGGGGGGTGTCACCTTGTGCTTTGTCCTCAGCTAGCCTGCTCCCTCATCAGCCTGAGACCCAAATCTCTAACTGGGGGCTCTGTGCCCCCCTGTCGGCATTGCAGGGTCATAAAGAAAGAAGCAAGTGATTAGGGAGCTGACATCCCACAACCCGCCCCCCACACACACACCATGGGATATATGTGACATTCCAGCACTCCTGGCTGCCTTAAAGGAAAAAGTTACCTTACAGAGATTACAATCCTGCAAGACAGGAGTCTCCCTCGGTTTACAAAAGTTTTAGCAATTTACAAAAACAAAGCATTTCTATCAATGGCCTAGCTTCCAGAAGGAAATATAGATCCAATTAAATGTCCTTATAATCTGCAGCCCAGTAACAGATACTTGAAGCTGAGGGGGTTTTGGAATATAGGTGAGGTTCAGTGGGTCCAGAGCTGACGACCAAGAAAGAACTCTTGAGACGCCTTTGGTGCAAAACAGTGGTTTATTAAAGCACGAGGACAAGACCCGTGGGCAGAATGAGCTGCTGCACTGGTTTGTGAGGGGTGGCTGTTTATATACCATGGGGTTGGGAGGTAGGGAAGAGGGAGGTTTCAAAAGGATTTTCACATGTTAAAGAAGACTCACAGGATACCAGAGGCCTTGCCATTGTCAAGTTAAGGTTTTTCCTTCTAGGAACGCATTAACGTGCAGATTTGTTGGGAATTCCCGGAGCAACACTACACTGCCCGCTTCAAGGATCCATCAATGGGCTGCATTGAGGGAAACTCCTGTCTTGCAGGATTGTGATCTCTACACATTAACGGTTTGTTTTTCCTTTCCTTAGCTTAAGGGCAGCCAGGAGTGCCTGAGGAATGTCACACAGATCCCATCTGGGGGATGGGGGGCTGTGGGGTGTCACCTTCTGCTTTATCCTCAGTTTGCCTTCTGTTCCCTCATCAAAGCGGGATCAAATCAAATCAATACATGTGTTTTTAAGACAAACAGGCCAAAAAAATAAGTAATTCAAGGTCTATCAGCTCCTATAAATTAATAGATTTTTCATTTACCCTTCAGCTTTAATACAAGTTGATTTTCTACTCTCTAATGGAGAAGAGGATAGAGAACTAATGAAACAGTTTGCGCGCTTGTGAACCTGAAAACCAGATACTAGCGGGTGAAGTCCATTGGCCAGTTTTCTCCCCCTGCTCCCACCTCCACCCCTAAGTTTTCAGCCTTGTACAAATATATGATCCTGGAATTGTGGATTTGGGAGTTTGTCAGCTTTAAGAATGAATGAGGTCACCAGAGGAATGAAGGCAGATAGAGAAGGGATCCGAAAATGAGTCTGGAGACGCCCCAACATTATGAGTACAGAAGATGAGTAGGAAGGGGGCGCCTGGGTGGCACAGCGGTTAGCGTCTGCCTTCGGCTCAGGGCGTGATCCCGGCATTATGGGATTGAGCCCCACATCAGGCTCTTCCGCTATGAGCCTGCTTCTTCCTCTCCCACTCCCCCTGCTTGTGTTCCCTCTCTCGCTGGCTGTCTCTGTCTCTGTCGGATAAATAAATAAAGAATTAAAAAAAAAAAGATGAGTAGGGGGGATAAGCAGGCTCCCATCTCTTTGAAGACGAACCCAACCCCCCTAGCTTGGTTTGTCATCATGCTGGGGTTTGAGAATATAGGTGGGGTGAGGTCCAGAGCCAATGGCCAAGAAAGAATTCTTAAGACATCTCTGGTGCAAAAAGGTGGTTTTATTAAAGCACAGGGACAGTAAAAGCTGCCCCAGGTTCATGAGGGGTGGTTGATTATATACTTGGGAGTTGGGGAAGATAAGAAGGGGGGTTTTGAAGGGATTTTTTTTTAAGATTTTAGAGAGGGAACACAAGCAGGGGGAGTGGGAGAGGAAGAAGCAGGCTCCCAGCAGAGCAGGGAGCCCGATGCGGGGCTCAATCCCAGGACCCTGGGATCAAGCCCTGAGCCCAAGGCAGATGCTTAGCGACTGAGCCACCCAGGCGCCCTCTCAAAGGGATTTTGGTATGTTAAAGAAGACTCACAGGATACGGGAGGCCTTGCCTTTGTCAACTTAAGGTTGTTTTTCCCTCTAGCAAGGCATTAACATGAAGACAGTTGGGAGCTTCCTGGAGGAACATTACACTCAGCCCACTTCAAGTATCTGTCAATGGGCTGCAGGTTATAAGGACGTTTAATTGTATCTACATTCCCTTCTGGAAGCTAGGCCATTGATAGAAATGCTTTGTTCTTATAAATTGCTAAGATTTTTATGAACTGAGGGAGACTCATGTCTTGCAGGATTGTAATCCCTATAATTTAACTATTTATTTTTCCTTTAGAGCAACCAGGAGTGCTGTCACATACTATCCCATGCAGGGGTGGGGTGGTTTGTGAGGTCGGCTCCTGCCTGTCCTCAGTTAGCCTTCTGCTCCCTCATCAGTGATCTAACCTGTTCCTGGCCTTTGGGTCCTGAACACGCTATGTGGCTGCATACCTCTGTGCCCTTCCCTCTGCCTGGAAGCCCTTCATTCTCATCCTTTGATACTCCATTCAAACAACTTTATCCTTGGGAATGGAAGCTGGTGCAGCCACTCTGGAAAACAGTATGGAGGTTCCTCAAAAAGTTGAAAATAGAGCTGCCCTACAACCCAGCAATTGCACTGCTAGGTAAAATGTAGTGATCTGAAGGGGTACCTGCACCCCAATGTGTATAGCAGCAATGTCCACGATAGCTAACAATGGAAAGAGCCCAGATGTCCATCGACAGATGAATGGATAAAGATGTGGTATATATACACAATGGAATACTACTCGGCCATGAAAAAATGAAATCTTGCCATTTGCAATGACATGGATGGAACTAGAGGGTATTATGTCAAGCGAAATAAGTCAACCCGAGAAAGACCATTATCATATGATCTCACTGATATGCAGAATTTAAGAAACAAGGCAGAGGATCATAGGGGAAGAGAGGAAAAAATGAAACAAGATGAAACCAGAGAGGGAGACAAACCATAAGAGACTCTTAATCTTAGGAAACAAACTGAGGGTTGCTGGAGTGGAGGGGGGTGGGAGGATGGGGTGTCTGGGTGATGGACACTGGGGAGGGTATGTGCTATGGTGAGCTCTGTGAATTGTGTAAGACTGATGAATCACAGACCTGTGCCCCTGGAACAAATAATACATTATATGTTAATAATTTTAAAAATTTAAAAACAAACAGCTTTATCCTCACATCCCTTTGGCCTCCAAGACTCTCCTCCCACACACGAATTAACTGAGGAACTTGGCCCTTGGCTCAGGCCCCTTCTCCATCCCGGTTCTTGTCCCTGTGAGTAGCTTCCCCATCCTGGGCCTCAGTTCTGTGACCTCTAGTCCTTTCTCTTCCCATCGTTGCTCATTTACTGGATAATACTCTAGATTCTTTAATTTTCTGAAACCACACTACCTCTGGGATTCCTCCCAGACCACAATCTCCTCCAACTAGCCCCATCCCTGTTTAGTATAAACTTGATCCCTTACCACCTTGAAGCTCCATTTCCTCTGTCCTCCCCATTTTTCTGAACCTAGCAGCCCTCATCCCATTTTTCTGGAAACCATTCTTCCACCAGTGCCCTGCCTCTCCCCGGGGTCACCCACGGCTCCACAGCTTTTCTTCTGGAGCATCTCCACCCCTGCCTCCCCCTTTGTCTTCCTCACTTGCTGCCACACCCACCTCACCCTCAAGAAATCTCCCCTCTACAGCCCCCCAGCCTGACCTGGGAATGAGACCAGCTCCCTCTTTGCTATTCCCAGATCCAGGTGCACAAACTCTTTCTAGTCTAAGGACTCATCTGCCGGTAACTCTACAGAAGGAAAAAGGAAACTGAGTTGACAAATGTGGGCACGTTACTGATCTCCAGCTCTCATGGGCGCTTTCTAGCTCCCGCTCTTATTTCCGAGCCTTTCCTCCAAACATCTTTCTAGCTCCCGCTCTTATTTCCGAGCCTTTCCTCCAAACATCTTTCGGAGACCTTGCCTGAGTCGGCCACCAGATGATGTAGCCCTTCAACCTCCCGTGACCAGCTTGAAAATCCCAAGTGGCTTTGAGGGGGCTCATTCCTCCCTGTTCTGGAATAACCCCCGCAAGGCTTTTCTTCCTGTCTGCAAATTGCTAAATCCAGCCTTTTTTTAAAATCTTCAATCGAGGGTATTTCAATGGAGCAATTGACACTTGAATTTGTCCTTCCTAAACCTTAGCAATGTCCCAGTAAAGCCCATGACAAGACTGGTGCTTCCCAACTGCCTTGTGCTCCACCCGCGGGATTCTTGGAGAGCTGGAAAAAGGAGCAGGCAGGATGTGCCTGTGAGACGCCAAAGCAGCAGGAGACTAGGGAAGGAGGGCAAACCATGTGTGGAAGCCTGCCTGGAGTAAAATGTTCCTCCCCAAATGCTCCCTCCAGGATAAACACGAGTTCCTTGCAGAGGTAGATGAATCCTGAAGCTAAAAGTTTAAGCTTCAGGGGCCCTCACTTGCCAAAGCCCCTTCTAAGTCCCCAAGAGGGGTGCTAGCAATTGTTCACATGTGTCCCATCCCCTCCACCACCTCTGATTTCAACCAGAGTTGAATTCCCTGAAAGCTCAGTTACCAAGGACCCATTCCCTGAAGGCTCAGGCTCACCCCCTGCTGACCGCGTCTCACCTAGAGCTCTAAATTGCTAAATGCTGCTTCTTGAAGAGATTTGAGAAGTGAGGTTATTAAGAACCTGGAGACACTGTCATCCAAAGGGAAAGAAGCAGCATTGGATGAACGTTTCAGCCTTTCCTCCACTAGGAAAGGGACTTTGCATTACGTGCAGTCAAGGTGTGACCTTGATAATGCACTTTGATGTTGGCTTTTCCTTCTTCTGTTACTCTTTCTGCTACCTTACTCCTAGTATCCCTTCCCAGATAAATGCCTGTATCTAATAGGTCTTTGTTTTAGGCTCCGCTTTCAAGAGGATCCAACTGGAAGTGGCTCTAGAAAGCCAACCATCAGGATGGGATTCTGGAACTGGACAGCATTTCTGGTCATTCAACAAGGACCCCATGGTTGCTCAAGGTAGAGAGTGATGGCTCCGGGGGTGCTGAAGCCTTAGAATTACTAAGACTCTTACTTAGCATGAATCGAGGTAAAATACAGGTGGAGGGGAAATGCTAGGTCATGCAATATAACTGAATGAAATTTGAGTAAGGGTGATTATAAGGATTTTGGAGTTAGCTGCTTCTGCTGAGTGCCCAGGGAACCTTGAAGAAAAAGAATGACAGGCTCCGTTCAGCCAACTGGCAATACTGGGCTCAGTGTGAAAGCCAGAAGGCCTCCTTGGCACTGGAAAGAATTCTCCTCCTGCAGTTATAGAAGACAGTATTGAAAATTGGGCCAAGTATTTAACCCGTAAGGTGCCAGAGTTGCTAGACTAAGGGTCCGGACAAGGAATGGGTGAGGCTCTGGGATCTGGGATACAGACATTTGGGTGGTTGTACCTGAAAATCTTGAGCCCCCAGATATACCTCAGTCCTCTGACCAGTTAAATAAGCCCTAAATCCTCGAAAGTAGCCTCCCCTTGACAGAAATCACAGGTGAAGATCCCACCTGAGAAGGATGCCTCACACGATGTCCCCCTCCCGATCTCAACCCTCCTCCTCTCCTTGCCTCCAGACCAATACCTGGGGTTAGGTCTCCGCACAACGTGAGCAGAAAAATACAGGCCCCACTCCGAGGAAATAGTTTACTCATGAAAGAATTTCAAGACTGACAGAAAAGGGGGAACATGTGAAGGAGTGCACTTGAATACGTCAGAGCGGGGTGTGGAACATTAAGCTGGATAGGGAATGTTTACTGACATAGGGCAGGGCAACTTTTCTGTGACTTGGGATGTAATGTCTTGGAAAGGATATCTGAAGTCAACCCTATTATACTCCTGGCAAGGCTATTCACCTCTTGAAGACAACAGTGGCTAACTGTAAGTGAGGTAAGGATGTTCAAACTACTTTGATGGAGTATTGAGGAAGTCCTGGCAATTCCCCTCTTCCCCAATCCCATCTGCCAAGATAGTAAACAGAAGCAATATTTCACTCCAATGGTACCGCAGAATGGAGCCACCAGCTAAGACAAAGTGTGCCCGAGTGGGGGTCCCTATTTTATCCCTATCCAATTCACAGATGGGAAGTGAGGGGCAGGGACAGCTCCCCACAGTGGGGGTTGGGAGCCAGTGGATAAATGCTCCCGCCTCCTTTCCTTTTTTTTTTTTTTTTTTAAGATTTTCTTATTTATTTGACAGAGAGAGACAGTGAGAGAGGGAACACAAGCAGGAGGAGTGGGAGAGGAAGAAGCCGGCTCCCAGCAGAGCAGGGAGCCTGATGCAGGGCTCAATCCCAGGACCTGAGGATCAGGCCCTGACCCAAAGGCAGAGCCACCCAGGCACCCCTCCCACCTCCTTTCCTTTAGGCTGCATGTTCTAACAGACCTTGTGTCTGCTTCTCCAAGTCCCCAGGGGAATCAAGCCCCCATTTCCTATAAAATTGTCTTCAATAACCCACCCCTATCTAGGCTGTTCCCTTTTCCTCTCTTATTCTCCCTGCTTCCTAGAATCCCCTCTCAAACTAGCAGCATCCAAGCCCTTATCTCCAGCTCTGCTTTGGGGGAGCCCAAATTAAAACACACAGATTTATGTTTTTTGTAAAATTTATGAAAAGTAAGATAGCTTTTACTTCACTTATTTAAGACCACTCTTTCTTTCCTCTCTGATTTCTCTCCTGTCTTCATTTTCAATGACATTGGAATGGACTCCAGCATCTTGGGCTTACGGCTAAGGGGAAGTGGAGCTTTAGTTTGGGTTTGATGAAATATAATTATGTGGTTGAGTCAGTCGTACAGAGTGACTGCCATTGGGTCCAGCGGGAGGAGGCTTCCAACAGTGCTCCTGCCACCTGCTGTGCCAACCTAGTTCCCTGATACCGTGATACCAACAAGCAGGGCCAGAGACGAATGTTTGCTTTACGGCCCCTGGATGTATGTTTGTGGTGGAGGAGAAACTAGGCTTTAAATGTACGGAGCCGGAAGTGAATGTGTATAAAATTCTTCCAATCACTAGGCAAGTACAACCGCAAGCAGACATTCTTGTTGATACCTACTCATAAGGTAAGATCACTCTTAACAGAATAGCCTCAGAATGTGTTTAGAAGATTTGTGTAAAATAGAATTTATTACAATTCCTGTGTTGGTAGGGTACAACCTATACCAGTACTATATTGTATCTTTTTGTGATTGTATCTTTTTGTGAACTCACATCCCATGTATGAGCTCATGTCTTTGCATAGCTGTTGCATTCGTCCTGGAAAGTCCGGTGGCTCCAAAAGAAACAGCGTGCAAAATTGCCATCAGTGCAGCGAAATGGTCTGAAGAAACAAATGTTCTACTGACGGATTGTCCACACACATATATACCGATAAATCAATGAATGTTGAAAAAGAGTAATTTGATGGGGTGATTATGTGGCTCAGTATCCATGTAGCAACTATTATGAAATGCATTTGAATTGCTCTTGTGAATGCTTTCATTTCAGATTGATTTTGTATTCTCTCTCAGTATGAACCATATCATTTTTCAAATATGATGGTATCTTAGTCTGCTCAGGCCACCATAATAAAATACCCCAGACTGAGTGGCTTAAACCATGGAATTTTATTTTCTCATGGTTCTGGAAGCCAGAAGTCCAAGATCAAGGCTTTGGCTGATTCGGTTTCTGGTGAGAGCTCTCCTCCTGGATTGCAGACTGCCAGCTTCTCGCTGTGTTCTCACATGGCCTTTCCTCAGGGTGCACACACACAGAGACAGAGAGATTTCTGGGGTCTCCTCGTACAAGGACACTCATCCTATCAGATCAGAACCCCACCCTGAGGGCCTCATTTAACTTTTATTACTTCCTTACTCTAGATTAGACACAATGGGGATTACGGCCCTAACATACAGGCTTTGGGGAGACACAGATATTCAGTCCATAACAGAAGGGAGTAAAGTATCCTAGAGGAAGCTGAAATGGCAAGCTGGGGGGAAAAAAAGAAAAGAAATAGGAAAAGATTGGCAGAAGCTTCAAAATGTCAAAACTCTCGTATCACAATGGAAACTAAAACTCTAAGGATCCATGTTTATTGTACACCTTCATCTTAACATTTCATGAAGAAAACAGGAGAAGCAGAGGTTGGAGTAATGAGTCTGGAAGCCAAGGAATACCAAGAATCGCTGGCGGCTACCAGAAGCTAAGAGAGGAGTACAGTATGGGTGTTCCCTCAGGGCCCCCGAAGGAACCAACTCTGCCAATACCTTGATTTCAGACTCCTGGCCTCAGATCTGTGAGATAATAAATTTCTGTGGTTTTAAGTCAAGGAAAGAAGGAAGGAAGAGAAGGAAGGTAAGGGAAAGGAAGAAATAAAATAAAATATAAAATAAAATAAAATAAAACCTTTCTGAGATGGGAAATCCATACCTTCCTTCCACCACCAAATCTACCCACCCCCGTGCAGCTGCCCCCACGTTCTCTGCCTGCATTTCTATTACCCTGGATGAATTGCCCCTGTTCCCATCCAAGTCCAGCCCCTCTGTGTAGGCTCAGAATCCCATCTCTTCATGCCTTCTCAAGGACTTCCTCTCAGTGACCCATCCTTCTCAGGCACTGACAGTGTTTGTCCTGCTTTTGGGCCATTTCTGTGTAGCATCCAAACACGTTCTAGATCTCCTATCATGAAAAGTGTTCTCCCTTGATCCCGAGTTCCTCTCCATAGCAAAATTTAGCAGAAGGATTTTCTGTGCTCAGTGTTGCCAGATTTTTCCATTCTCTTTACTCTCGACCTACTCCAGTGAGGGTTAACACTCCATGGAAACTGCTCTTGGCATGATCACCAATTATTTTTGTGTTGTTAGATCCAAACTACTTTGCAATCTTCTTACTCTCCGTAACCTTTGACTTCGTTATTCAAGTCAGTGCTCCCCTAGATTTCTGTGAAGCCACATGCTTCTGTTTTGCCCCCTGCCTCACTAAGAGTTCTTCTCGGCCTCCTCTCCTGGCTCCTTCTCTTCTGACTGATCTTTAAATGTTGGAGTGTCCTAGGGTTCTTTATCTATATTCTCCCCCCACCAAATCACCTCATCTATTCTCATGGCTTTCTATACTATATACATGATGATAAAATTCTCTGAGATTCATGTCCTTGTGTAATCTCCTCCCATATCACATCAGGGTTGGTCTGTGAGATCAAGAAAAGATGACAGAAATGATGATATGTTGCTACTAAGACTGGGTCATAGCGTGGTTTCTGCCTCTTGCTCTCTCTTGGATCTCTTGCTAGAGAAGCTAGCTGCCAACTCCTGAAGGATATTGAAGTACCCTATGATGTTTCATGTGCCTCTTGCCAATTGCCAGCAAGGAACTCAGGCCTCCTGCCAATAGCCTTCTATGTTCGCCATCTTGGAAATGGGTCCTTCAGCCCTATCAAGCTTTCAAAGGGCTGCAGCCCCAACTAACACCTTGACTGCAACTTTATCAGAGACCCAGAACCAGAATTACTCAGCTAAGCCACTTGCAAATTCCTGACCAACAGAAACTGTGATATAATAAATGTCTGTTGCTTTAGGCTACTAGGTGTGGGAGTAATTTGTTACACATCAATAGATAACTAACACAGCCCCTAAGTTTACATCTCCAGCCTTGGCCTCTCCACATTGCTCCAAATTCATGTACCAAAGTACCACCTGATATCAACCCTTAAATATGCAAAAGCATCTCAAAATTAACAGGGGAAACCAAAAGTCTGGATTCAGAAAACCCCACTACCCCCCAGTTTCTACTTCAGGAAAAATCTCCATCTCAATAACTATGAGCAGCAGGAGTTAGAGGTCTCTGGGAAAAGAAAGCCAAGGCATAGCTTTCTTGACATAAGAAAAGTCTTTTTAGGCCCCCACCCATCTTGAGATCTATGCTTGACAAGCACTGCTTGCCCAAAGCACATTTCTTGCAGCACTTCCTGGGATATGTTGAAATTGCAGAAGAATAGACCCCAGGAGAAGATTTTAAGGGAACGAAAAATGTAAGAACAAATAGCCACTGTCAGGGACAGCCTGATCATATCAGGCACAATAAATCCATGGTAAAACTCCCAGCTCTGATTCAAAGGTGAAGACTGACCTGATAAAGATTCTTGAGTTATCTTTGCAGGATCTAAACCCCTTTGAGCACTCAGATACCAGACCTACCAGCGCCAGAGAATTGATGATGCTGACCCTTGCTGGCCCTGTGACTTCGACCTGGACTCTGTCACATTAAGATGACTTTTGCCCCAATTCCATGCTGAATCCCCCACTGCACAAGCCCCTTCTTAAGTATGTATGTGCTCTTGGCCTAAAACTTCCCTTTTTGCTGAAGGAGTCACTGCTTTGGGAAATATCCCTGGTGTTCTCCTTTACTCATTGCAGGTAAAAACCCTGCCTTTTCCTATTCTTTGGCTTGGTTCTGTCTTTTGACTCAACACCCACCAGGAGATGAACCCAGTTTCGGGTAACATAACCACTCAGTTTCTGAGGCCAGAAACCTACTGATTCCTTCTTTTCCCTCCCCTTCCACATCCAATCCAACAGCTCCACTTCCAAAATTAATCTTGCCTATGCCTACTTGTTTCCAACTATATTGCTACTGGCTTGGTCCAGACCACCAGCGTCTTCACCCAGATTGATCTCCCTTTTTCCATACGTGCCCGTCCCACAAGAGCAACCACGGTGAACGATCTTTATAAAGATTACGCCATGTCACCTGGCTAAAACCTTCCAGTGGCTTCCCGTTACACTTTGGAATAAAATTCAAACTCCTTACCATGACCTATAAGGCCTTGTGACCCAGCCCTCCTAGCTCTCATTCATTCATTTTCCAAACACTGAACCATTTTTCTGTTTCTCAAATACTTCAAGCCCATTCCTTCCTTACAGACTTTACACATATTTCTCCCATAGTTTCTCCTTTTTCATTCTGGCCTCAGCAAAAATGTCACTTCCTCATTAAGTCCTCCTCTACCTACTTCAAAATGCAATTATAATAACTAACCATGGTAGTCATTAGTGCTGGTCACCAACTATTTCTGGTTCTCCCCATTTCTAGACACATGGTCTTGCCCCTCTGAAGTTAGGCGTGACAGTGTAACTATTTTTGCTAAATGGAATGTAAATAGCAGACATTTTAAGAGCCAGGGTCTAATTGGCCACATCCCTTTTTCCTGACTTGGTCAGATCATGGAAACATGAGTCAAAATTAAACTTCCATCAGCCTAAGGGGCTGAGTGACTTAGGGTGATCAATGCCCCCCTTCTAACCTGTGATGGATATATGGCAAGAGGGAGAAATAAACCTTTATTGTTTCAAACAACTGAGATTTTGGAGCTGTTTGTTACCACAGCATAACTAGCCTAACCTGACCGATACACTATGTGCCACATACTGGTTGCTTTTGGTGTATTAACTTATTTACTTCTCACGATGACCCTACAAAGTAGATACTATTATTATTCTCATGTTATTAATGCAGTGATGAGGCACAGCAAAGTTGAGAAACTTTGCTAATACCACAGAGCTAGTAACAGGCAGAGGTGGAATTTGAACTTAACCAATCAGGTTCCAGATTTATACTTGTAGTCACTCTGTCGTACTACCTCTCAAAGCCTTTCACACTCCTGTCTGAACAGGAATTGACAGCGTTATGGGTTTTATTATACATTCATACATATATAAAGAAAAGGGAACTGTCAGATTTATCCTCAGGGTTGACAAATACATAAATGAGTACAAGTATTTACATCTTTAGGAATACAGAGATGTCACTTGACATTTTGATTGCTATTTTCATTTTTAAAAAGATTTTATTTTTTATTTTTTGAAAGATTTTCTTTCTTTATTTATGGGGGGAGGGGCAAAGGGGGAGGGAGAGGGAGAGAATCTCAAGCAGATTCCCCACCGAGCGTAGACCCCACATGGGGCTCCATCTCATGACCCTGAGGTCATGACCTGAGCCAAAACCAAGAGTTGGCTGCTTAACCAACTGAGCCACCCAGGCGCCCCAAAAGATTTTATTTTTAAGTAATCTCTATACCCAAGGTGGGGCTCGAACTTACAACCCTGAGATCGAGAGTTTATGCTCTACTGATGGAGCCAGCGAGGAGCCCCTGCTATTTTAATATCAGTATCAGGGCAGCAGTTATGACATACAACAACTAGTTAAAGTAACAGGTATTTTAGAGATTAAAGATTATTTTTACAAGATCTAAAAATAGTTTCTAAAGTTCAACTGTCTTAAGTTTTTCCCCCACCTTTCAGAAATGCTTCCAAGGGCAGTTTTTTTTTTTCCAAACAAATTCTGGAGGTATAGTTTACATGTAATAAAACGCATACCCATTCTAAGTGTACAGTTTGATAAGACTTGGCCAATGTACCCACCTGAGTACCCATCACCACTATCAAAATATAGAACTTTTCCACTGCACCACGCAGGTCCCTCTGACCCTTCCCAGTCAATCCTGTCCTCACCCCTGGCCCCAAGCAACCACTGATCTGCTTTGTGTCACTCCAGGTTAGATCTGGCTTCCCTAGAGTTTCACACAAATAGAATTATGCAGGATGATTTTTGTGTCTAGCTTCTTTCGCTCAGCATAATGATTTGAGACGCCCCATGTTGCTGTATAAATCAGTGTCTCCTTTCCAAGGACAGCTTCTAGTAACAGAAAATAGAACAAGTTTCAGGTCTGGACAGAACTTTCATAAATATTCTCAATTCCATTTTATATAAAAAAATTTTAAACCCCAAAAACAAAAACAAAAAACAAACAAATAAATAAATATTCTCAATTCCACACTTCATTCAGGTAAGATTCCTTGAACCAACTTCATGACATGGAATGGCGTCTCCGCGTAGCAGTTGCTGGAAAGAGGAGACATACCCTTCCTGAAACTCCTTTTCTCCCGCAGCATTCTCAAGACCCAATATCAGCCTTCCACCACCTCAAGAAAAGAGCTCAAAACCAACAGTATGGGAAAGAGAAAAACAGAAGATGGGAGGAGTAAGGGGCATGTAATGTTCTTCTCTCATACACCTGAGATAAAGTAGCAGCCTCTCCAGTCACCTTCTCACATCTCCCTGATTCATCCCTGACCCTGGTCGCAGTCTGAAGTGACCTCGCTCATTTCTTGCTCTGAATACCCGTGGTAGACTGAACAACCCTTCACGGACCGCAGCGCCCCTCCCTGGGAGAGGAGTCTACTCTCCCACCCCGGAAACCAGCGTGGCCACGTGCTTTGGCCAGAGCTGTCCACGCTGGGACACGTAGCTCTAACTCAACCATTCGATTGCTGGAGAGGATTCCCCTGTGCAAATACACCACCACTGATTGTGCCCTTACCCTGTTCAGCGTGTAGGCTGTTTCCATTTTTCACGTTCACCATCAACACTGCAGCCTCCATTCCTCAGGTGACTCCTGACCCTGTGCTCCCGTGTGAGACTTTGCCTGGGTATGTTCTAGGCGTAGAGCTGCGGGGTGGAGGGTCCGTCCATCTCCCCCTTTACCGGGCATCTTGAGGGCTCTCCATGGGGGTTGCACCCATGGGCAGCTGTACTTCCTGCTACCCCAGGGGAGAGAAAATGGAAGCCCTCAGCCATGAGCTCTGCCCTTGAGCCAGGGGCAGGCCCTGTGGCTCCCCGTTCACCCCTCCTGCTTGTGTCTGGTTCGCAAAGAGGTCTCACTTACTTTAATCTTTTTTTTTTTTTTTTGTAATTTTTTTTTGTAATTTTTTTTCTTTCTTTTTTTTTAAAGATTTTATTTATTTATTTGACAGAGATAGAGACAGCCAGCGAGAGAGGGAACACAAGCAGGGGGAGTGGGAGAGGAAGAAGCAGGCTCATAGCGGAGGAGCCTGATGTGGGGCTCGATCCCATAACGCCGGGATCACGCCCTGAGCCGAAGGCAGACACTTAACCGCTGTGCCACCCAGGCGCCCCTCACTTACTTTAATCTTGACGAGATAGATCTTTTGGGGTCTTCTTCTGTTTGTGTTTTAGTCACCCTTATTGTACATCTGAAGCCTGGAGTCACTTTGCTATGTGACTGTAAGCTTGTCTGTCTTAAGCTGCTTTTCCGAGCGTCTCTCCCATAGCTCCGCGCACTCCTACTCGTGCACCTGCCTCTTGGGCCCAGAAATACTTTCCCAGGCTTGTCTTGGAGACTGCAGCGTTCTTTGTCCTGTTCTCCGGGTCATCTTTCTAAGCTTGGTTCAGACACCAGCTATTTTGTTTCCTCAGTCAGAAGCAACCCCTCCCTTTTCCTTCTTCCTGGGACAGCCGCTGTGACTACGTTTGTACTCAGGGATCCGCACTGGAGTCCTGGCTGCCTGGTTGTAGCCAGACTATGACTTTCTGGCAACGGATCCCCCTCCGTGTTCCATGACCATCCCATGGGCCCTGCCAGGGGAGAACATATAGACCATCCCTGGGGCAAAGGTGACCTGGGGGTGTGTGGGGGAGCCCGCTGGATTCCTCTTGCTTGATGACAATACTGATAGCAATCCCTGTGAGCTGGGATTCTGCGAAGGGATCCTTACAGCTCGAAACACTGTAAAATGCTTCTTCTGTCTCTGTTACAGATGAGGAAATTAAGGCTCAGAGAGGTAAAATGACTTACTCAAGGCAATACACCCCAAATTGCATTAACATTGTTGATGGCACTTCCACTCCTTTTCCCAAATGACCCTGCATGCAAAGGACTTTCTGATGTCCCGGACAGGAAGTACTAATAGAGAATGCTTCCCCTTGTGGTGGGATGCAGCCTTGAGCTTAAACAAGCAAGTCACAGGATACTCAGCTGATCAGAGCACAAGTTTGAGACTTCCTGTTTTTTTGGTTTTTTTTTTTTAAGAATTTATTTATTTATTTGAGAGAGTGAGTGAGCGAGAGAGCACGAGCAGGGGAAGGGGCAGAGGGAGAGGGAGAAGCAGACTCCCGACTGAGCAGGGAGCCTGACATGGGGCTCGATGTTGGGACTCCGGGATCATGACGACCTGAGCCAAAGGCAGACACTCAAGCGACTGAGCCACCCAGGCACCTGAGACTTCCTTTTTTTTTTTTTCCCAATAGATAAATTTTATTGCTTTTAAACAATATCTCAAATAGGTCTTGGGACTCATTTGGCATCTTCTTGTTTCTCGAGATGGACAACCTCAGACCTTTTTCGTCAGCGATCTGTCTAGCACATCTAAAAATTTTCTGACATCCCTGTCATTAACTGTTGTACCTTGCTGAATCAAAGAGGTGAATTTGTACAAGTTCAATGCCAGTAAATTTCTGGGCTTGAGATACTGACCAAGCAATACCTGGCCTCATTTGAACCAGCAGATAGATTTTTTTCATCCAAGAATTTTCAGATTTTTTTAAAAGATTTTTTTTATTTGTCAGAGAGAGCGAGAGAGAGAGAGAGAGAGAGAGAGAGCGAGCAGGGTAAGGCGCAGAGAGAGAAGAAGACTCCCCACTGAGCAGGGAGCCCAATATGGGACTTGATCCCAGGGTCCTGGGATCATAACCCGAGCCAAAGGCAGAGGCTCAACCGACTGAGCCACCCAGGTGTCCCGAATTTGCAGATTTTAACAAGAGACCTGCTCTCCTGAATAAAGCATAAATGGGGAAATAACCTCATCCTAATGGAAACCCGGTGGAACACGCTGGCTCATGTGCTATATTTGACTACAGACGGAACGGTCGCCAGTTCCTCTCTGTTTGTCAGCCCAGTGCCTCTCTCTTTTCTTTCCAAGGAGGCTGATTTCTACACTGATGACATCCCTCCACAGGATTCCTCTGGGCTTTTCACAATAACTGTCACTTCAGAGTGATGACATTTTCTGGAATGTGGACAGCGTGGTTACTGAAAATGCTCTTCATTCTCACAGTGGATTCAGCAAAGAGAGCACCCTAATGTTTATTTTTTTAAACAGTTTTATTGACATATAATTCAAATACCACATAACTCATCCACTTACAGTGTACAAAGCGATAGTTTCTGGTATATTCCCAGATGTGCATGACCATCATTGCAATTAAGTTTGGAACATTTTCATCACCTTGAAAGGAAATTCTGTGTTCTTTGCTTTCTATCCTTCTGTTCCTCGCATCTAGTCCTAAGCAACCACTAATCTATCTTTTGTCTCCATAAATTTGGCTATTCCAGGTGTTTTGTGTAAATGGAATTATATATGCGGTCTTTTGTCTCTTAATGTTTTAAAATAAATATGTTTATACTGTAATTCTGCTTTGTGAAATTCCAAATTTGAAATCAGTGTTTTAAGGGGCGCCTGGGTGGCACAGTCGTTAAGCGTCTGCCTTCGGCTCAGGGCATGATCCCAGCATTCTGGGATCGAGCCCCACATCAGGCTCCTCCGCTATGAGCCTGTTTCTTCCTCTCCCACTCCCCCTGCTTGTGTTCCCTCTCTCACTGGCTGTCTCTCTCTCTGTCAAATAAATAAATAAAATCTTAAAACAAACAAATAAACAATGAAATCGGTGTTTTTAGCTCTGTGACTTCATACATTTTTTTTCAAGATAAGCAGAATATTACAGCAAATACAGAATTTAATTTTCTCCTCCCATCCCTGAAAAAATTCCCAGAGGCTTTTTTTTTTCCTTTAAGAGTCCACTCCAGTTGGGGGAGGGAGGGCGGTAGGGGGAGGTAGTGCCTGGGTGGCTCAGTTGGTTAAGCGTCTGCCTTTGGTTCAGGTCATGATCTCAGGGTCCTGGGATCGAGCCCCACATCGGGCTCCCTGCTCAGCTGTGAGTCCGCTTCTCCCTCTCCCTCTGCTCCTCCCCCTGCTCGGTGCTCTCTCTCTTGCTCACTCTCTCTCTCTCAAATAAATAAATAATTCTTAAAAAAAAAAAAAAAAGAATTCACTCCAGGGGAAACAAAATGAAGAGAAGGAAAAAATAACAACCTAGGGAGTTAGGATGTCTTGAACTTTTATTAAAGTTCTCGCTATCTAGGCCCCTGGTCTCCAGGCTATGCCTGCTCAGGGGTCTGAGTTCACCTCTGAGGAGCAAAAGCCTGGGAGATGGGTCAAGGCTGCCTCTCCTCTCCCATTTCCAGACTGCAGAGCTGCTCTGCCAGTAGGAAGGATGCTTGAGGACACCCCAGAGTTGGCCTTTCAAAGGCGCAAGAGTGGAGAAAAGAGAGGAATGTCCCATTGGCCAGAGGTGGGAGCACTTATCAGAGCAAGAGCTGAAGATGAGGCCATTGCCAACTGACCAGGCCAGCTCTTGAGCCTGCTTGGGGGAGCACAGGGCACTTCAGGGGGTTGGAGGTGTTCTTCAAGGTCAGCCACAGGACGGGCATCCGCTAAGGCAGCACATGGAAGCTCTGCTTGGGTCCTGACCCTAAGGAGGGAGCTTGTCAAACTGATCCACTCCTTATGAAGTCATTGTCCACCTTTAGGGAAGGTCAACCAGGTCCCTGCTCCCACAATGCACCCTTTCCTTAGCAAAAATGACAATCTTTGTCTCAAATATTGGGCGGGAATCATACAACTCTAGCACATGACCCAGAAGTGAGCTGCTGTTGCAGTGTAAACTCATGGAGTTTAGATGCTCTAGGGAGAAGGGTGGCTCCGGAAACCTCAATCTAAACTCTACTAGGGCAATCTTAAAGGGGTGGGAGGGGGGCATTTTAGCTGAGCTGGAGTAGATGGGAAGCAGAAAAAAAGGTCCAGTGCCGAATGGAGACCCGATTAACAATCAGTTAAGACGAGGTCATATTGGATTAGGAGGAGCCCTAAATCCAGTGACGGATGTCTTTCTACATTCCCTTCTTCAACAGTGCACAAGGGCTCTAATTTCTCCACATAATTGTCATTTGCTATTTTCTGGTTTTTGATAGTAGCCATCCTACTGAGTGTAGTTTTGATTTGCATTTCCCTATTGATTAGAGATATTAAGCATCTTTTTATGTGGTTATTGGCCTTTTGTATCTCTTCTTTGGAGACATGTCTGTTCAAGGCCTTTGCCCATCTTTGAATTGGGTTGTTTGTTTTTTGGTGGTGGAGTTAGAGTTGTCTATGGGTTCTGGATATTATTTCCTTAACAGATATGATTTGCAACTATTTTCTCCCATTCTGTGTGTTGCCTTTTTACTCTGTTGCTAGGTATCCTTGATGTACCAAATTCTTAAACTTTGATCAAGTCAATCTATTTTTTTTTCTTTGTTGTCTATGCCTTTGGATTATATCCAAGAAATCATTGCCAAATCCAATGTCCTATGGCTTTTTCCCTGTGGTTTCCTCCAAGGGTTTTACAGTTCTAAGGTCTTACATTTAGGTCATAGATCCATTTTAACACGGCGTTCAGTTAGAGTCCGACTTCCTTCTTTTGTACATGGATATTCAGTTTCCTGAATACCATTTATTGAAGATGATCTTTCCCCACTGAATGTTCTGGCACCCTTGTTGAAAACTGTTGGACCATATGTGTGAGGATTTATTTCTAAACTCTATTAGTCCATATGTCTGTCTTTATGCCAGTATCACACCATTCTGATTACTGTAGCTTTGTGGTAGGTTTTGAAATCAGGAAGTTTGAGATCCCCAACTTTTCTCTCCCCCTGCCACGATTGTCCATTTTCTCCGGTCTCATGAAGTGAAGCCCTGTGACATTCGCACGAGACCTGCAAAGTTTTTGAGGATATTATATCAGCCAAAGCACTGCTAGCGAGGACTAAAAGGGAGAGAGAGGAGAGGAAATTAAAGGCTTCCTGAGTTTTCTCAAAATTCTACAAGCAGGAAACGGGCCGATGTACTTACATGTTGCTCTACTGTAAAGATGTGCTATCCTTCGGGGAAAAAGGAATGATGGCTCTGCAGGGGTTGGGGCAGGTCCAGAGGGCAGAGCTTAAAAGCAGGGAGGATTGCAGGCATCCCATGCTTTTCAAGTTTGCCTTATGCCACTTCCCTTTTATGAAAGATCTACGTTAGTACCCGTTTTCACTAACCAAAAGAAATCCAAAGAGTTTTGCTTTTAAAAAGGCAAAAAAGCAAAATCGGCATTCTGTTTGTTTTGCCATGAGCCTTTATGGAGGCAGTGTGCACCCCAAGCAGCAAGAGCGGCCCCAACCTAGCTCCTTCCCCAGGAACTGCACTCAGCCTCTCAGCATCAAGCCACCAGAGCTTTGAACTGTGTCTGTGAGCATCTGTGCTTTGTCTTGATTTATTTTGTGCCTCTGTTACCAAGGTATATTCTAAGGTATCAGAAAAGCCTAAGAGAGCCTCAAAAATTTTCCATATGACATTAAAGGTAATTGCTTCTTTACTTTATCCCATTCTGGCTTATGAAAAGTTTCATAGGAACACTGTACTTTCAGAGACCAGGGGAAACCTGCATTCCCAAGGCCTTGAAACCTAGTGGAATTTTCTGGATTGGATTTCAAAATTGCTTGGAACCAGTGATTCCTTTTTCCCTCCCATCTTCTTCTTTTTAAAATTGAAATGCCTTGGGGCGCCTGGGTGGCTCAGTCAGTTGAGTGTCTGACTCTTGATTTCACCTCGGGTCATGATTGTGGGATCCTGGCATCGAGCCCCACATAGGACTCTGTGCTCAGTGCAGAGTCTGCTTGTCCCTCTTCCTCTGCTCCTCGCACCCCCCTCCACCCCACTTGTGCTCTAAAATAAATAAGTAAAATCTTTCAAAAAAAATAATAAATTGAAATGCCTCTAAGTGTTATCCTGTGCCTAACCAAGCCCTGTATTCTGGGATTAGATCATTTGTTTCTTGAGTTTGTTTGTGTGAACTCTATTCCACACCACAATCACATGAGATTCTCAGATCCGTGGATAGAGAGGAATTTTGCCCCAGGATGGATCATACCCAGAGTCTCACTCATACCTAATTTAGATGATTTGGATGATGAGATATGGGACTTCTGAGCTGATGAGATTTAGAACTTGTGTTGGTGTTTAAAGGGTTAAAACTTGGGCGGGGGGCATGGGATGGAGTGAATACTTGGCACATGGGAAGGACATTAGTCTTTGAGAGCCAGACAACAGAACGTAGTAGACTGAACAATGATTCTCCAATATCATAATCCCCAAACTTGTGACTATGTCACCTAACATGGTACAAGGAACTTTGCACATGTGATTAAGTTAAGGATCATGAGGTGAAGCAATTATCTTGATTTATCCAGGTGGATCCAGTGTAATCACATGGGTCTTTATAAGAGGGAGGCAGAAAGGTCAGTTAGAGGATGTGACAAAGGAAGCAGAGGGTCAGAGTTAGAGACGGACTTGAAGATGTTGTATTGCTGGCCTCAGAGAAGAAGGAACGGGCCACAAGCCAAGGAATGCAGGTGGCTTCTAGAAACTGGAAAAGGCAAAGAAACAGATTCTCCCAGAGGCTTGTTGACACTTGATTTTGTAAAACCCATTTCAGACTCTGACCTCAAGAATTATAAGATAATGTTTATGTTGTCTTATGGCACCATATGGCATAATTTGTTACAGCAGCAACGGGAAAACAATATAGGTCCTACTGAACTTTGGTGTAGTCAGTTGGTGACAGAACAGAAAGAGGCAGACAAGGGTATGTTCTAAGGTATGGACATGTATGGACAGTCTGGAGAAAGGCTACACAAACTCTTGCTCTCCCTGAG
Organism: Ailuropoda melanoleuca; assembly: GCF_002007445.2. Lineage (NCBI taxonomy): Eukaryota > Metazoa > Chordata > Mammalia > Carnivora > Ursidae > Ailuropoda > Ailuropoda melanoleuca. Next base: position 14,984,304 of record NC_048227.1, on the reverse strand, counting down.
CCAGAAGAGGCTCATTCCTCTGGTCCGGTCAGAGGGCATGTGGCCAGGCTCACAGGTGGGAAGCACTGGGGGGCTGATTCTAATTAAGGAGAAACTTCTAATAGGATTATCTGAAAACAGAGTTCCCACTTAGATTGCGGTGCTGCCCTACCAACCAACTGTGCCCTGTGTCACATGGATTGCAATCATTATTTCAATCCTGTCTGGTGTTTGACGGACATAAGTCCCTCCTTCCTTTCTGAGACCAGATTTGAGATTTCTCTGGATCAGCACTTTGACTTTAATGTGTACAAGAAGCATCTGGGGAGTTTGCTAAAATGCACATTCTGGATCAGGTCAGGCTGGGACCCGGGAGAGGTTGGCGGTCTGCGGCAATTTTAGGTAACAAGATTCGAGAGACCAGTGACTCTCAAACTTGAACGTGCATCAGAACCACCTGAAGGCCTTGCAAAAACAGATAGCTGGGCCCCCACCTGGAATCTGATTTAGCACGTCTCAGGCCTGAAAGTTTGCATTTTTAAACAAATTTCCAGATGAGGAGGAGGAGGGGAAGGAGGAACCACACTTTGAGAGCCAAGACTCTAGAACATTCTGCGAGCCACGGCTTTGGCCCTTTTTGGAATGTGGTGTGGTGTCCCCACTGCTGGAGCTTTGGCTGTTGAGTTTATGAAGTGTTTCCATTGCTCCCAAGAAACACTTGGGGGGGGGTTATTCATTCTTCCTTGAGTTTAGCTTTGTTGTTAATAAAACATAAATTTCAGCTATTTCTAATCAGGATTTTGGTGACATCTGTGTAGAAGAGGTCTCTGCTGGCCCTGGACTCACTGCTATTGAACATTTACTGTGTACCAGACCTGGCCTCAGGCCCTTTGCAGACTAAATGCAAGTCCTTGACTGCAACATGGGGCAGGCCCCTCCAGGCACTGCCTGTCTGGGCCCCTCACCTCATGGTCCAAAGGAGACATCTTTGCATGTGTATGAATCTCACCTAGTGCCTGGCATCACAGGCTAGCTGGATGACCGACTTCACCACCAAATATACCATTCTCCCCACGAGGGCACAGGACGCGCTGTCATGTTCAGGGAAGGGTGGGTTAAGCAAGGGGAGAGTATGAGCAGGGGAGCCTAGAGGACACTGGGAGGAAGGACAATGAACAAGGACTGACTGAGATAACCAAGCGTATCAGGTACCATCAAGGCTCCAAGGAGGCCAGCCCTCCCAGAACGCTCTAAGCAGGAGGTTACTATGATGCCTGCAGTGAACGGTGTAGGGCCTGAGCAGGGCGGAGGTTCTAATGAAGGCAATCCGCTCTCCTCCCTCCCCATCTATGACTACTGCCACCCTTGTCCATTTTCTCTGTTTCCTTGATGGCCCCTACTGCCCACTTGACAGACCCCTGAAAGCCAACTGCTGAGGGAGTCGGGCTGGGCAGGAAAGAAGCAGAGGCCTCCTCTTGGGCCTGCTTTATTTGGGAGCGGGGTGGAGAAGGCTCTAGGCCTGCTGGGCCCGCAGCAGCGCTCGCACCTGGCCGATCTGCCAGTCGACACTGGAGTGCGCCGTGCCACCCAGGGCGGCGTACTGCTCCACGCTGTGGCTGTAGTCCCACACGCGGCTCACGTCGCCCGAGAACAGGGGGCTGGGGGAAAGAAGAGAAGGTGGGCCAGGGCCCAGCAGGGCCATCCGGGGGCCTCAGGGGCCCAGGCTTACCTCCTGGGAGGCAGCAGAGGGAGGGGAGGGGGCTGTACCTGATGGTCTGTAGATCCTTCAGTGACAGCTGGTTGAGGGCGACCCCCTTGGTCTCGGCCATGAACACAGCTTTCCCGGAGGCCTCATGGGCCTGGCGGAATGGCATCTGGGACAGCCGGGGTAAGGGCAGCACCGACTCAATCTTCCTCTGCTCCCTGTTCTGCCCATGACCTCCCTCACGCCCCCCATCCTCTGCCTAGGGGACATCCCCATCTCCTCGGCCCTCCCCCCAACCACCCCACACTCACCCCTTTGCGGACCAGGTAGTACGCGAGGTCAGTGGCCAGCATGTCAGGACTAAGAGCCCGTGCCATGTTGTCACGGTGAATCTGGGGGACACCGGTGGGGGGAGTGGTGAGTCCTGGGGACCTGGGTGGTGAAGCTGCCAGCCTCAGGCCTAAGGGGGGGTACCCTTACCCAGGACGTCCCCAGCCTTGGGCAGATCCACTCTGACCCAGCCTATTCTGCTCTCTCTGCTTGAGCCATTTGCCATCATCACTGATGATGTTTAGGGGTGCTACTGGGGTTGCCCCCAGCTTTAGCATGCATCAGAAGCACCGGGTGGTGGTGGGTAGTGGATACAGATGGCCAAAGCAAGAAACGCCGTGAGTTGATTATTGTTGAAGCTGGGGGTTAGTCCATAGGGGTTCCCTATGCGTGCTCTCAACTGTGCATCCTGAGATTTCCCATCGCAAATGACTAAAAAAGAAATCTGGTCAGGCTCGTTGATGGGACCCTTAGAGTCTAACCCACTTCCATTCTACTGCAGCTAACACATTTTGTCCCTTCCCTGTTCCCACGGGCAGGAGCAAACGCCTGCCCACCTCCCCCAACCCCCGGATCTTCTGGATGCACCCACCCTCACCTCCTCGCAAGATCACTTCCCAGCATCCCCATCCCAGAGTGTAGGGGCCTGGGGGAGAAGACCGGGGGCTTGCCTGCAGTGTAGAGATGACGCCCGTGGCCACCTGGAGGACGGCACTCATGGTGTCTGACACTTCAAATACAGCTTCCTTGTCCTCCTGGGAGGCACGTGGAGGGAGGTGAGAGCCCAGCAGCCTTGTCCCCCACGGAGGTATCCCCACTGCCCTCCACAGGGAACACTCAGCACCTCATACAACCCACACCAACAGAGAGGAGACAGTTCTCAAGGGCAGTCAAGGGCTGGCTGCATAGCAGGGGCGGTGGCAGTTCTGTGGGGCCCCTGCCTGGGTGTGCCAGGGCCCTGAGAAATGGGTGGTGTATGTGCCCGTGGGTCCCTCACCCACGGCCCAGCCTCGCACCTGTAAGTCCTTGTTGTAGGTGCTCGGAAGGCCCTTGAGTGTCATCAGGAGTCCAGCACACTGGGAAAAGAGTGAGAATGGGGAGGCTGGACCTCAGAGCCCATCCTGGAAGTTCCCGTAAGACCCTCCTGGTCAGCCCAGAAGCCTTGCCCCGCTCTCCGCCCTGTTTACCCGGCCAAACACTCGCCCCGCCTTGCTCCGGATCAGCTCCAGGCTGTCTGGGTTTTTCTTCTGGGGCATCAGGCTGCTTCCGGTGCTGGGGAGAGAGATGCTGAAAGGGCTCCCCTGCCCCCGGGGCTGGTCTGCAGGCTGGATCAGGTGAGGTCCAGCAGCAGGCAGTCCAGCAGTCCAGGTCTGCCCAGGGCCTGCGGGGGGTGGGGAGGAAGGAAGCCACGCGGGTGGGCTCAGGGCTGGGGCAGGGCAGGGCAGGGCCCAGGCTTACCTGTAGGCATCTGAGAGCTGCACAAAGCTGAATTCCTTAGTGCCATAGAGGATGAGATCCTCAGCCATCCTGCTGAGGTGGGTCATGCACAGCGAAGCCCAGAACAGGAACTCAGCTTGTGGGAGGAAAGGGAGAGCAGGCCTTCTGGTCCCCGGGCTTCCCCTCACTCAGTCTGGAGAAGCCCCAGGTGGAACAGACATGTTGTGGGAGGAGGCTGGAGAGGTGCCAGGGCTAGAGGACAAATCAGAGCACACTGCAGGGGAGTGGCCCTATCGAGGGTAAGCATGCTGGCTCCTAGACTCACCCACGAAGTCGCGCTCACTGGTGGCATCCATGCTGTTGAGGGTGATGGCCCCAAAGTTCAATTCTGGAGGAGGGGGAGATGGGGAAGGCAATAGGGCTGGGCTGGAGGGCAAGGAGGGGCTTCCTGCACCCCAAATCAGGTTGCCCACCCATGTCCTCCTTGAGACCCTTCTAGGGAGGGGTGTAGGGAGGGGCAGGAGCGGGGGAAGGTCTCTCGTACAGGTCCCAGGAAGGAAGGAGGAGCCCTGAGTGTCCCCAGCGCCACGCACCCCTGCCACAAGCCTTCTCTTGCCTCTCTAGCCTCAGCTTCCGTAGTTAATAAATGAGGGTTTCAACCAGACCCCTGCCCCCTCCAAGTGTGTGTCTGTGGGAGCTGACAGGCGCTGAGGGGGATCTCCATGGGGAGGAGGGGCAGGGCACCTCACCTGCTCGGAGCAGCTCCCGGTCCACACCCAGAGGGTTGCCTGCAATGGCCCCGCTGCAGGAACAGGGGATCCCAGGTGACCAGGGCTCCTGGCACATACGCACGTGCACACCCAAAGCCAAGCCCTGCCTGTCAGGCCTGCCACCCAGGCAGCATGGCTGATGGAACACTTGTCCCCAGGGAGCCGCAATGGCAGGCTGTGGGCAACTGGCTGGCTCTCTGGAACCTCTCTGGAGAGCTCTGGCTCTGCTCTGACATACTTGAGAACCCCCCGGTTATCCCCATCTTAGAGAGAGCTGCAGGTCTATGCAGGGTTCCCTCCCTTCCAGGTACGAAGAACCCCTGACGGAGAGGGCAGTTAGTTACCTGGCTGTCTGCCCTGTCCGTCCTAGCTCCCCTTCTTCTGTTGCTCCCCGAGGACCATGCTAACTATGTGGCACAACCCCCACCCCCAACTAGGTCCTCAGAACACGGGGGTCTTACCTCCCCAGGGGCAGGACGTTGACCCGCTTCTGTACCTCCAACAGCCTCTCAGAGTCTCTGGTCAGCGCCACGGCATGGCTGTAGGAAGCCAGGGGGCAAGAAGTCAGGGCATCCCGGGGCCCTCCCTTCCATCACAGCCCCTCCACAGCACCCCTGCCCTATGCCCCAGCCCACTCACCTCAGGATCCAGTGGCTCCAGCGGATGGGCTGAGCCCTTTGCAGGTGTGTATACCCTGGGAAGAGGACGTCACGTTCCCTGTGGGGGAAGATTAGGAGCAGGGGCCTAAGGGGCTCAGGAAGTCCATGCAAGGTGTGCCTGTGTCACCCCACACCCTGCAGGCCTGAGCCCCACCAGGGAAAAGCAGGGCCAGCCTTCCAAGGATCTGCCTGCACAAGAAACCAAGTGATCTCCTGGGGACAAACACATCATAAAAGAAGAAACCAGAAGTGGGGCGGTGTGATCCAAGGACTGGGCCAGGGCCGTGGAGCCTCCCCGGAGCAGGACTGGAGAGCAAAGGAGGAGACACAGAATGGGTACTACTCGGCAGGGGGAGTCGCATTCGTGACCCCTTGAGAAGCTCCCAGGGACTTCGGAAGAGCAGGGGGCACTTTCCCGTAGGCAAGACAGAGACCAAGGTGCTGTACGCGATGTTTTGGTTTTTTGTTTTGTTCTGCTTAATAAACAGCTTTACTGAGATGTAAATCACCTAAAACTCACCCATTTAAACTCTACACGTCAGTGTATACCCATCGCCACATCAATTTCAGAACATTTTCATTCCCCCGGAGAAGAAACCCTGTAGACATTAGCAGTCACCCCCTATTTCTCCCAGCACCCCCAGGGTGGCGGTTCTTAGCCCTTGTTTTCCCCCAGACGGTAAGGTCTGTGAAAGAGGTCACAGGGAGCTGGGGAAGAGGAAGGGTCAACCCTGTCTCTGACACCAGGTCTGCCAGGAACAAAGCCAACCCCAAAGACGTGAGGTCACAGGAGCCAAAACTTGGGATGAGGCCCGTGGGAGGCAGCTTTGGCTGTCCTACGCCAGCCACGCTGGGTAGGGACTGGGGGGAGGGATGGCAGACAGAGGGCACAGACCTGGGCTGCCCCAAGCCTACCCAAGCATAGGCAGCCCCTTTCCTCAGGCTTCAAGCATCTGCCTAGGGCCTCAGCCTCCTACTTATGAAGCCTCAGAGGGGAGCCTGCCCTGCCTGCTGAGCTCAGCAGACACGGGAGTAGGAAACACGGCAGGAAACATCCCCATTCCTGGCTGCTTTGGCTTACTTGGTCTAGGAGTTCCAGGACACCCCTGAACCCCAGGGCCTGGCTCCCCGACCCTCTTCACCCTTGCCACCTAGATCTGGCCTTCAGGCTGCCCGTCTTGGGGAAGAGGAGACCCTGGCTGCCCTCGTGCCCCTCCCTGCCACCACCTGGGAGTCCACGGGAGACTCACGCCTCTGCCCGGTCCACCATAGTTCTGATGAGCTCCCGGAGGAGGGCAGAAAGTTTAGAGCAGTTCTGCCGCATCCACAGCCTGAGGTCTGTGACCACCTGCGGGGAGGAGAGGGTGGCACTCAGGGAGACAGATGCATGGCTTCGCTGGGGAGCCAGGGCCACTGCCGAGCCCTAAATCTGCCACCTAGGCTCCCCGAGACTGGGAATGCACAGGGCCCGAGGGTGGGGTGGGGCGGGGGGCGTAGGAGCAGGCAGCACCTGGTCATTCCGACTTCGGCCCGTGTGTAGCTTCCCTGCGGTTTCACCGATGAGCTCCTGGGGGTGGAGGGAGGCATGGGGTCAGGGTCTGCCTGCTTGTAGCCCAGTGGGGTCAGCCCAGGAAGGGCCTGGCTCCTCCCAGCCCTGTCACCTTCCCTCCCTACTCCTGGGCCCTGCCATCTCTGCGGAGGCCGCCTGCTCTGAGGGCTGGCCTGCACTCTGCCACTGATGAAGGGAACAGGATGGCGGTGCTTATGCTCCAAGTGGCCTAGGGCGAGGTGGAGAGGGGAGGCCAGGCGGACAGGGAGGGGGGCATACCTTCAGACGCCGCTCGTTGGCTGTGTGAATATCTTCATCATTGGGGTTTAGCTTGAAGGTGCCCTGAGCCCACTCCTCAGCCACCTGTAGCAGATGGCAACAACCGCAGGTGTCAGGGGTCAGCCATCCACAGCCTTGGTCCCACCCTGACTCTGATCACTGAGGGTCTCCGTGTAAGAGCTGAGTCCTAGGAGTGCTCCACAGGGAAGTGTAGCCCCCACCCCCAAGGGAGCATCTCAGGCCCAGGTTTCCTTCCCCCATGAGCCACGGGCCATGGAGGCATTAAAGGATGAAGAGAGACACAGCACAGCACATGGTTTAAAGGGCACCTTGACGGTGGCGCCTGGGTGGCTCAGTAGGCTAAGCGGCCGACTCTTGATTTCAGCTCAGGTCATAATCTCGGGGTTGTGGGACTGAACCCCGTGTTGGCTCTTCGCTCAGTGGGGAGTCTGCTGCAGATTCTCTCTCTCTTCTTCGCCCTCTGCCCCTCCCCCTGCTTTCTTTCTAAAATAAATAAAGCTTTTAAAAGTTTTTTTAAAAAATAAAGAGCTCTCAATAGACATATCATCACAAGGGAAAATGATGTGCTTGGATGGCCCTACCACCTGTGCTCGGGACTTGGTAGGAGGCTGGGACCACGGGAAGGGGCTCTAGGGTGGGCCTTGGGGTGTAGAGAATACCTTGTCCAGTCCACGGAGTATCTGGTCCATCTCAGCCTTGGTGAGGAGCCCCGCCTTCTCCAGGCCCCGGCTGTAGGCCTTGCTGCCCTGCACGTCCACCTCCCACAGGTGCCGGTCGTAGGCAATGGATGAGTTGAACTTCTCCATGATGGGGTCCACTGTGCCCACAAACCGGCCACCCCATAGCTTCCCACTCTGGCCAGGAGAGCAGGAGCAGTTAATCTCCCCACCCTTGAGAACAGTGACTCTCACAAAAGGCCCACAGGAGAGCTATCAAGTCTGATGGCAGTGGCAACCAGCAGGCAGGATTATTCTCACTGGACAGATAAGGAAACTGAGGCTCAGAGAGGCTCAGGAACTTGCCCGAAGTCACTCACGGAGTCAGCGTGGGAATGTGGCTGGACACTGAAGTTAGGGTTCTCTCCCACCCTGTGATGCTTGTCTAAGGAAATGATGGCAGGGTACAAGGCACCCTGAGACTACAGCAGAACTTCTGGGACCTGTCCTGCCACTGACCGAGGGGAGAAGTCACGCTGGAATCTGGAGTTTGAATCCAGCTCTGATATTCCAACAATAAGGATAATAATCCTGGCTAACATATATCACATTCTTACTGTGGGCCAGGCATAATTTTAATTGCTTGGCATGCACCGACAGAAGCTCTCTGAAGTTGCTACCAATCCTAACCTGCTACAGACGGGGGAAACCAAGGCACAGAGCCCCTGCTGGGTGGTAGAGCCAGGACTGCAGCCCAGCTATCTGAAGCAGAGTCCGCACACACTAAACCCCGTGTTCCACCAGGGCCTCTCTGCTGGCTCTGGTATCCTGAACTTTTGCAGCAGGGACAGGCAAAGGAGCGCCTGAGGGGCCCCATCAGGCTCCAATGGCCTGCATTTCTCTCCCACAGCTTGGGGCAGGGCTTAAGATCCCAACCTCCACCACTCCTTTGGAGAGCGCCTCTGGCACATCTGTTATCATAGGCCTTCTAGAAGGTCACTAGCTGACCCTCTGCCCCCCAGGAGCTAAGGGCGGAGGGGTGGGACAGAGACACCTCTGTTTTGAAAGAGTACAGAGGCCAGGGCATGTGACAGATGGGGGAGGGGTACGGAACACATGGGGAGCTGTCCCAGCTCCCAGGATGCCAAGGATTAGCAGAGTGCTCCCTGGGTGAGGGTAGGCATTGCCAACTTTCCTGCGGAGGGGGAGTTTATAACTGCTGCTGGGGACGTTTGTCCTCCTCTGTCACCCTGCAGTGTCCCAGACCTTTCCTAGCCCCCCGATTGTGAGTATGTATATAACCTCTCTAAGCTGCAGGGTTACCCCTCGATAACATAAGGGCAATAGCAGCACCTCTCTGCCGGAGTTCTTGTGAGCATTCAATTAGGTAAAATTTCTAAGTGCATACATAGCACAGTGCCTGGCACTCAGTAAATTCTCTTAGTAAGGGAGGGGCCGAGGGCTGCCAGGGGCAGGGTGGGGGCCTCCAGCCCGCTCAGGCTCCAGGCTGTGAAGTGACCCCTCATTGCCCAGCAGCCCTGGCTGTCTGAGGACTCTGCCCTGCAGAAGCAGCCTCCGCCCCCCTCAACCTCTTGAGCTAGATCCGCCCCTTACCCGCCAAGCCTAGACCTTCCGCAAAGCACCACGTGGGTCCCTTTCCTGTCTGCTGGGGTCAGAGGACCAGGGCCGGCCAGTGCCGGTCAGGATTGGGACCAGCCGGCCCCTCAGCCAGAACCTGGCACTGCCTCCTCCAGCAGGCCCTGGACTCCCTGCCTGGGTTGTTAGTAATAACAACTACTTAACAAGCGAGGCTGCAGCCAAACCAATTAGCACCAACCCACAGGGCAGCCTGGGGCAAGCAGAAGGCACCTGATGCTCTGGTCTCCTGAAGGCAGCCCACTCTGGATGGGCGCCAAGCTCCCACCCCACTGGCAGGCTTAAAAAGAACCCGGAAAGAGGGGGCCGGGGTAGTTCAGTCCGTTCAGCGTCTGACTCTTGGTTTCTGCTCAAAGTCCTGAAATAGAGCTGCTCCGCTCAGCTCCCTGCTCTGCGGGGAGTGTGCAGTTTGGGATTCTCTCTCCCGCTCCTGGCCACCTATCCCCACCACAAGCTCTCAATCTCTCCCTCAAATAAATAAATAAAATCTTAAAAAAAAAAAAAAGATCCCAGAAGGATGTCAGAATGAGGTGCCACCCTGTGGGCTCTGAAGAGAGGGGGAGACCCAATGTGGCAGAAAGGGCTCTCCTCTGACCTAGGGCACATCTGGGCCAGAATGATACCTCTGAGGCAAGGGGGCAGGAGCACTGGTTTGGGCTGGGATGAATGAGCAACAGCCCGTTTAGAATGCACAAGGAAAATAACGTGTTCTTACTGTCAGTATCATTAGCCACCATTTACCAGGCACCTGCTATGTAGTACGAGAGCCTGGCCCTGTGCCAGGCATGAGGTGGGCACTGTTACCCTGGGAGGTCGACTGACTGCTTCAGAAACCAACTTCGTTTGCCTCCAAAGTCAAAGGCCTGTTGTCCGCCCCCCCCCCCCCCCCCCGCACCATGATCCAGAAACTAGCAGGGCAGGCGTTCTTACCCAGTTTATTCAGATGAACAAACCGAGGTCCAGAGAGAGGGAAGTGCCTTGCTAACTAATGAGGACCCAAAAGGACTGGAACCCAGACCTCCTGCTTCCCAGGCCACAGGTACCTTCACTGGCATCAAGCAAAGAGCCCCTTTTACCTGAAAGGTTCAAAGCCCTGACTTCATGATCCAGTACCTTACAGAAGCAGGCAGAGATCTATTATTATCCCCATTTGCCAGATAATTCAACTGAGGCCCGAGAAAAGGGACTTGTGCCTAGTCAGTGGTCAGGAAGAGAACCCAGGGGCCCCCTGGCTCTAAGGAAGGGAGGCCAGTGAGACAGGAAGCCACCAGGCACTGGGGCCACTAGGGCCACAGGACATGGTCCCCCACCTCCTGGTTCTTCGCACAAGCCAGAATCAAGTGGACTGGGCTACACAGGGACAACTGCGGCAGCAGGAGAAGGGGCGCAGGGTGAGGACTAACAGGAAGGGCATCTGGGAAGAAGGAATGAAGAGGTGAGGGAGCTGAAGGAGTGGGCAGCTCCTTTCCTGCCCCCTCGCTGGGAGCACTATCAGGTCAGGTCAGGGCCTTTCCTAGCCTTGTGACTTGGTGAGTGCCACACAGGTCCCTGGGGAGGAGAGGGGAGAGAGCCGACGGTAATGCGGCCACCGGGAAGTCCAGGCACAGGTCTCTCCCAGGCTCCGGCATGTGCACCAGGACGTACGCGTCGCCTGGAGCCAGCGAAGACGACTACCAGGAAGGTGGCCGGCGACGGGTCTGGCATCGGGAGATCCCGTGTGCAGGTCACGGCCCTGGTTGGCTCCCAGAGCGCCCCTCCCCCTCGTTTGGAGACTAGGAGGACCTGCGTCCCCGAGATCCCACTCACCTCCGATGCCATGATGGGCGGTTCCTCGTCGTCCAGGAACCTGGGTGATCCTGGTCTGGAAGACAAGCCGGGACTGACAACCTCCTCGGTGCCCGGACGGGGTCCCTCGGGCGGGGCCGGCTCCGGCCTCCGGCTCTACGCTTGGCCCCGCGCAGCCTGTGGGGAGGCGAACGTGGGCAGCGCCCAGCGCGCGCGCCACGGTCGTCGGCGTCCTCCGCTCCGCCCGCCGCGCGCGTCCCGCCCGTCCCGCCTGTCCCGCACTTACCACCTCCTGACCGCGCGGTCAGTCCCCTAGCCAGCCACCTGGCGGGGCTTTTCTGGCCGCGCGAGCGTCAGCAGCTGCCCGGCCCTGTGCCCGCCTCCTGGCGGCGGGCGCACCAATCCCAGGAGGCCTGGCGGAGTGGGCGTTGCCTGGGCCCTCCAACCCTGGCTGTGGGCGGAGCCGCTTCGGGAGTGGCTTAGGATCCAGCGGCTCCAGGGCTGGGGTGAGGGTGGTGAGGGTAGTGCCTGAGCGACAGCGCTGAGGGCCACACACTGTGCCTGGCATTGGAAACACCCGTCCAGGCCTGGCGGGCTCACAGGGTACATAATGTGAAAAGGCATGCCCGATTATTCATTCATTCATTCATTCATTCAACAAAAGGTACCGGGCACCTCCTTTGTGCCAGGTAGAGTTGGACACTGAAGAAAAAGAAATGAGCACAAGAAATGATACCTGGCTCAAAAAGCCCTGACAAAGCGTGGACAAGTGTTCGGGGAGCCCTGACGGCAGCACGGAGGGCGGCGTCTATTTGGGGTACTCAGGGAAGATTTCCCTGACGTGATTAACTATTCAACAAAATGAGAAGCTGGGTTCTAGACAGTGGAGGTACGGCATCCAGCTTGTGCCCTGAAAGGGCTTCTGATGGAGATGTCCCCGAAGATGAGAGGGAATTAGCTCTGCAAGGAAGAGGATTAGAATTTTCCCGGCAAAGGGAGTAGCTGGGCAAAGGCCTGCAGGCCAGAATGTGAATGGCCTGCTTGGAGAACAGGAACCGGTTAGAGCAGCTGTAACAAAGGGACAGGAGCAGGGTGACCAGGAGTGGTGGGAAGTATGTTTGGGCAAGATTACGAAGGGCTTTGAATGTCAAGTGGTCCTGTAGATCATAGGGACCAACAGACCGGAATTACTTGCAGTTCCTAGAATGCATCAGGCTCTTTCAAGCCTCCTTAAGTGCTCTTTCCTGTGCTTGGAATGCCCTTCCTTCACTGTGTCTCACTATTCCCATTTGTCCATCAGTATTCTAGCCAACCATCATCAATGCTGGGGAGACTCCCAGCTGACACGTGTCCAGCTCTGGGCTCCCATTAGATCCTATAGGAGCATCTAGTAGTCTTTTCCTGAATGGAGAGCACTGTAGTTGTAGCTTCTGAGTCCTCTCCCCTACCCAGGCCTCATCCACATTATCTCCATGACTCCCACCCTTTCTTGTCTTCTCCCACAGAAGCCCCCAGAACTGGGCTGCATCAGGGCACAGTTAGATAAAGATGGGGAAGCCCATGAAACCAGCCGTGAGCCATGTGGTCCTCTAAACTGAGAGAGCATTGTGGCAAGTCCCTGGGATCTACCTGCTAGGGTCTGAAGCCTGACATTCGCTTCCCGGGTGGCCACGTGTGAGCACCAGTGGTACTTTGCAAACATGAGTTCACATCCCTGAATATCTAGCAACATGCAGGGGCAAACCCTCTGGTGAATGAATTGAGGCTGGAAAGAGAGTCAGGAAGATGTCTGAGAGCAAGGCTATAAGCATGAGGCATAACACAGGTAAGGCTGTAAATACAACACTTCACACATCGGCTCACCAGGTGCCAGACAGTGCTAATTTATCCTAACAATGGTCCTATTTACAATGGTCCTATTTACAGGTTGAGGCTGCAAAGGGTTAGGGGTTAGCGGACACGCCTGTGAGCAACCAGTTAGAAACAGACAGTCTGGCTGACCACACATGACAGAAGAGAGACTGTCACCTCAGATTTGCTTGCAGCATATAGCAAGCCTGTTCTGTCTGTGCAGAGGCCCCTGCACGGGTGGGGAAAGAAACTCAGAAGAAGGAAGACGAGAAGGCAGCATGAAGGTTTGTGAAGGAAAAAAAGGCAGACAAATCAAAAGAGTCTGCAGTTAAGGCTCTGACAGTAGACACTAACATGGACATGACCCTTGATCTTAAGGAAATGCCCTTGGCATTAAAGACTCATGGAAGCACAGTAACCAAGTTCTCTCTGAAAAAGCTGAGGTCCCTGAGCAAAACCTCAGGGAGGCTGAGAGAGGTTTGGAGAAGGGTTCCTGCCAGTGGCCAGTCTGTTGCCAGCACAGGGAAGATGGATAAGAAGAAGAGGTCCTCTCCAACCACTGGAGGCCACCCTCTGCTACCTGTAGTCCATAGACAGGTCAGACAAGGGATCTGAAGGGTGACTATCTCGGGCCTTCAAGAGGCAACACTTAGTCCATACAATAGCCTAGCCACTCCTGCCCCAAGTAGGAGGTTCAGGAGGACCCTAAGTTTGGCCTGGGAGCATGACTGGAAAGAAAACTGGCTCTTGGGCCATTGTGGAAAGCAGTTACAAGTGCATCGTTCTTAAGGACCTCTTTGATGACCATCAGACCCAGTTCCCCTTTAGACTGACAGGATGTGGCTGCTGGTGTTTGCAGACTGGGTGAGTCCATTCCCAGGGAATTGCTAGTGTTGTCTCAATCTTATAATGCAAAAGAAATGGTGGCTGAGATTGAATCAAATTCTCAAGGCTTATTAAATGACAGGTGCAAAAATTCACAGCCAGAAAACACTGAACTCCCTTTTGTAATCATAGATTAGTTTGTATTTTCCAGATCAATCTATTTATCATCTATCTATCTATCTATCTATCTATCTATCTATCTATCTATCTAATTTATTTCTTGTCTGGCTTTCTCACTCGGCATAATTATTTTGAGGTTCATCCATGTTATTGCATGTATCAATAGTTCATTTCTTTTTATTGATAAGTAGTATTCTGTTGTAGGGATATGCCCCAATTTGTTTATCCCATTGTCTGTTGATGGACATTTGGGTTGCTTCCAATTTTTGGCTATTACAAATAAAACATGCATGTACAAGTCTTTCTATGCACATATGCTTTCATTTCCCTTGGATAAATACCTATGAATGGAATGACTGGACCATATGGTCGATGTATATTTTATTTTTTAGGAAATTACCAAATAGTTTTGCAGAGTGTTATACAAATTTACTTTTCCCACCAACAGTATATGAGAGTTTCAGTTCTGCACATCTTTGTCAACACTTAGAATGGTCAGTCTTTTTGACTTTAGTCACTCTTATAGGTGTATAGTGTGTTTCATTATTGCTTTAATTTGCATTTCCTTAATGACTAATGCTGAGCATTTTTTCATATGGTTATTTGCCATCCATGTGTTATCTTCTTTGGTGAGGTGTCTATTCAAATTTTTTGCCCTTTTTAAATTGGATTCTTTGCTTATTGCTGTATTTTGAGAGTTCTTTATATGTTCTGGATACAAGTCATTCACCCAGATAAGCACTTTGCAAAGATTTTCATCCAGTCTGTGGTTTGTCTTTTCTTTGTCTGAACAGCATTTTTCTTAGAATAAAAAAAAAATTTTTTATTAACATATAATGTATTATTTGTTTCAGGGGTAGAGGCCTATGATTCATCACTCTTATGCAATTCACAACACTCGCCATAGCACATACCTCCCCAATGTCCATCACCCAGCCACCCCATCCCTCCCACCCCCCTCCTCTCCAGCAACCCGCAGTTTGTTTCCTGAGATTAAGAGTCTCTTATGCTTTGTCTAGAGCAGAAGTTTTTAATTTTGATGATACAAGTCCCTTATCAGGTATATGATGTATGATCTGCAAATATTTTTTTCCTATTCTGTGGATTGTTTTTTCACTTTCTTGTTTGTACTGTTTGTGGCACAAATGTTTTTAATCTTGATGAAGTCCAGTTTATCCATTTTTTTTCTTTTGTTGCTTATTTTGGCCATTCTGGGTCCCTTGCATCCTCATATGAATTGTATAATTAACTTGTTAATTTCTGCAAAAAAGGCAGTTGGAATTTTGATAAGGATGTATTGACATCAATTTGGAGAGTACTGATATTTTAACAATATTAAGTCTTCCAGTCACAAACACGGGATGCTTCTAATTTAATAAGATCTTATTTAATTTCCTTCAATAATATTTTATAATTTTCAGAGCACAAGTTTTGGATTACTTTTGATAAATTTGTTCCCAAGAATTTTATTCTTTTTGATGCTATTATAAATGGAATTGTTTTTCTTGATTTCATTTCCCAGCTGTTCACTGTTGATGTATAGAAATGTGATTTATTTCAATATATTGATCTTGTGTCTTGCAATCTTGTTGAATTTGATTATCCAGCAGTTTTTTTTAGTGGACTTCTTATGATTCTCTACATACAATATCATGTTATCTGCTAATATAGTTTTTGCTTCTTCCTTTCCAATCTGAGTGCTTTTTTTTTCTTGCTTAATTGCTCTGACTAGTACTTCCAGTACAATTTTGAATAGAAGTGGTGAGAGCGGACATCTTTGTCCTGTTCCTGATCTTAGGGAGAAGACATCCAGTCTTTTACCATTAAGTATGGTGTTAGACGTAGGTGTATTGGTTTCCTAGAATGGCCATAACAAAGTACCACAAGCTGCAGTGGCTTAAAACAACAGAAGTTTATCCTCTCACAGTTCTGAAGGCTAGAAGTTTGGAATGAAGGTGTCAGCATGGCCATGCTCCTTCTGAAGTCTCTAGGGAAGAAGGCTTCTTTGCCTCTTCCTAGCTTCTGGTGACTCTCAGCCATCCTTGGCATTCTTTGACTTGTAGCTGCATCATTCTGATTTCTGCCTTTATCTTTACACAGCCTTCTCTCCTAGGTCTCCTCTGTGTCTTTGTATCTAAATCTCCCTCTCCTTTCTCTTAGAAAGACAGCAATCTTTGGATTTAGGGCCCACCCTAATCTTTTAACTTGAGTATAATGCAAAGATCCTATTTCCAAATAAGGTCATATTCACAGGTCCTAGGGGTTGTGACTTGAATATATTTTCCGGGGGTCGGGGCCGGGGGGTGGGGGTGGGGGGTGCACAATTCAATCCACTACAGTCAGATTTTATTAGATGCCCTTTACCAAGTTGAGAAAGTTCCGTTCTATTCTTACTTCATGGTTATTTCTGTGTAAACAATCAATTGTGTTTATAGAGACTTAAGTAGTAAGAAAAAATCTTACATATTTGCCTATGTAGTCAGCATTTCCTTGGCTTTTTATTCCTTTGTATGGATCCAGATTTCCATCTGCTATCATCTTCCTTTTGTCTGAAGCATTTCCCTATTTTTCTATAGCACCGATGATGAATCCTTCCAGCTTTTGTATCCCTGAAAATGTCTTCATGTCATCCTGTTGTTGTTCTGAGAAATATTTCTCCCACATACGGAATTCTACCTTGACTCCTTTCCCCAGTATTTTGAAGATGTTGCTCCACTGTCATCTCACTTGCATTGTTTCTAACGACAAATCTGTCAAGCTCATCTTTGTACCTCTATATGTCACATGTCTTTTTTCTTTTTCCCTCTAGCTGCTTTTAAGATTTTTTCTTGATCACTGATTTTGAGAAACTGATTGCGATATGTCTTGGTGCAGTTTTCTTCATTTTTCTTGTTGAGTATCTTAGGTCTGTGGATTTAGAGGTTTTAATATTAAAATATCTTTCTACCCCTTCTTGCTTCTTTTTTTTTGTACACAGGCTTGAAGTATCCCACGGCTCATTGATGGTCTTTTATTTTTGCTGATTCTTTTTTTTCTGTGTTTCATTTTGGATGGTGCCTATTTTTATGCCTCTAATTCACCCAACTTTTTCTCTATAATGTCTAATCTGCTATCCATCCAATCCAGTATCTCAAATCTCGCAGTTTTCTTTCCTTTTCTTTTTTAACACACAGCTGCTGGTGCATCTTTAAAATATCACAAAGAAGTCTGAAAAATCATCTGGCATCTCACTGTTTCTGTAGTTGAACAGCTTAGATCTTATCCATTAGCCTGCTGAACTTTTCCTTTTTCAGAAACAGATACCATCCAAAAATGTTCTGATATCCTTATTTTTAACTCTTGTAGCTTGCTGAATCAAAGCAGCTGAATTTGATACAAGTTCAATGTCATTCCTTCAAGAATTAACTCATCTTTTGGGCTCGTGATACTGAACAGGCAATGCCTGGCCTCATCTGAACCCAGCAGATGCATTTTTTGCCCAAGAAATTTCAGATTTCAACAAGAGAATCATAGTTCTGAATCACAGCATTGATGGGGAAGTGAACACACAGAGACTTTATCTTGTACTGGAAGCCCAGTGTAACACACGTAACCGTGTTCTGCGCATGACTACAGAGTGTGAACAGTAGCCAGTTCCTTTCTATTGCCCTACCATCTGTCCACTTGGAGCCCCTTCTTTTTCTTTTCAAGGAAACTGAGTTCTACATTGATGTAATTGGAGTCCCTTCTAAGGTTTCTTCTTCTTCTTCTTCTTCTTCTTCTTTTTTTTAAAGATTTTATTTATTTATTTGACAGAGAGAGACAGCCAGAGAGAGAGGGAACACAAGCAGGGGGAGTCAGAGAGGAAGAAGCAAGCTCCCAGCGGAGCAGGGAGCCCGATGCGGGGCTCGGTCCCAGGACCCTGGGATCACCCCCTGGGCCGAAGGCAGATGCTTAATGACTGAGCCACCCAAGGGCCCCCCTCAGGTTTCTTCGAGGGGGCTTCACAATAACGGTATAGCCCTCCAAAGTGATGTCAACATTTTCTGGTATGCCATCAGTCTGATTCCTGAGAATGATCTTTATTCTCATGGTAGATGGGGCAAAAAAAAAAGCTCAAATCTTTTAGTTTTCAACTCTAGACTTTGGTTTGGGCCTTTTTTGATATCTTTTATGTCTCTGGTTAACCTTCTTTTTTTTTTGTATGAGGTGATAATTTTATTATCATTTTCATAACATTTTAACTTATTATTGACATCATATAGAAATGCTATTATCTATTAACTTTTTGTTGTGGTAGAAAACATGTATCATAAAATTTATCATCTTAGCCATTTTTAAGTGTACTGAACTACGGTTCAGTAGTGTGGAGTATATTAACATTGTTGTGAGGCAGGTCTCCAGAACTTTTTCGTCTTGCAGAACTGACACTATATACATTAAACAACAACTCCCCTTTACCCACTGCCCCCAAGCCCCGGTCACCATCATTTTACTTACTCTGTATATGAATTTGACTACTTTATATTTCTCGTATAAGTGGAATCACACGTTATTTTAACTTTTGTGACTGGCTTATTTCACTTAGCATAATGTCCTCAACGTTCATCTATGTCCCTATAAATCTTCTTGAGTTTTGCTCTGGGATGCAGTTATATTACTTGGAAACAGTTTGATCCTTTTAGGTTTTGTTTTCATTATTTTCTAGGTAGGTCAGTAGCAATGCTCAGTCTAGAGCTCATTATTTCCCACTCATGAGGGAAGATTTTCCTCAATATTCTACCCAATGAATTACAAGTTTTCCCAGTCTGATTGGCAGAAACAGGCACTATTTTCCTTTTTTTTCCTGATTGTTCTTTCCCCCACATTCAGTTTCCTCACATGCATGCATTGGTTCAGTAACCCGCTGGATACTTGAGGAGGACCCTCTGTAGATCTCCAGAGTCCTCTCCCTCTATGGTTCTCTTCTCTCTGCTACTCTGTTTCATGAATTCTAGAAGCCTCTGATTCTTTTGGCTCTCCATTTTGTCTTCTCAACTCAGGGAGTCCGCCAGGCTCTGCCTCTGTTCTGCCTCCCTGCATCATGTCCTGAGAACTTTCTCAAAACAGTAAGCTGGATTACTATAGGGCTCACTTCTTTTATTTCTGTCTCTCAGAAATTGCCATCCTTCATCGAAAATCTTTCTTTCATGTACTTTTTCTTTAAAAAAAATTTTTTTTGGTGGGCACCTGGGTGGCACAGCGGTTAAACGTCTGCCTTCGGCTCAGGGCGTGATCCCGGCGTTGTGGGATCGAGCCCCACATCAGGCTCTTCCGCTATGAGCCTGCTTCTTCCTTTCCCACTCCCCCTGCTTTGTGTTCCCTCTCTCGCTGGCTGTCTCTGTCTCTGTCGAATAAATAAATAAAATCTAAAAAAAAAAATTTTTTTTTTTTGGTTGTTTCAGCCATGATGGTAAATCAGGTCCAAGTGACTCCATCTTGGTCAGAAGCAAAAATCCAGTGGCAGTTATTTAACACGAAAGACAGGGTGATGGAGTCAGACTTACCTTGGTTTAAATCCCAACTCAGTCACTTAAAGTGGAGGAAAACTTCTGTATCCAAATGCTTATTTGATTGTTTTGATTTTTTTAAATGCATTTATTTGAGAGACAGAGCATGAACAGGGGGGAGGGAGAAGCAAGCTCCCCACTGAGCGGGAGCCTGCCTTGGGGCTTGATCCCAGGACCCTGAGATCATGACGTGAGCCAAAGGCAGATGCTTAACGGACTGAGCCATCCAGGCGCCCTTTCGATGTTTAAAAGACATTCAAAACTGAATCCCTGATCTTCCCCCCAAATGTGGTCGTGGTTCTGTCCTTCCCATGACAATAAATGGCAATACCATCCGTCTAGTTGCTCAGACCAAAAACTGTAGTGTCATCCTTGACCCCTGTTTTTCCTTATACCCAAATTCAATCAGTCATATAATCTTCTTGGATATATTTCAAATATACCCAGAATCTGACTGTTTCTCCCCTCTCCACTGCTTCTTCCTGGACTGAGCCATCATGGACCATGATCTTTTGCCTTCCCACTGTCCCTGCTTCTACCCTTGCCCTTATAGGGTCTCTCTCTCTCTCTCTTTTTAAGATTTTATTTATTAATTGGACAGAGAGAGAGACACAGCGAGAGAGGGAACACAAGCAGGGGGAGTGGGAGAGGAAGAAGCAGGCTTCCCAGCAGAGCATGGAGCCCGATGCTGTGCTCGATCCCAGGACCCTGGGATCACGGCTTGAGCCGAAGGCAGACGCTTAACGACTGAGCCACCCAGGTGCCCCCCTTATAGGGTCTTTTCTCAACACAGGAGCCAGAAAGATTCTTTTACAGTTTAAATTAGAGCATGCCACTTCTATGCTCAAACGTCCCCTACGGCTCCCCATTTCACTCAGAGTGCAAGCCAGTGTCCTTCCAGTGGCCTAGAACCCAGTGACCTGCCCTGCTCCCTTCTTCCTTAATACCTCTCTACCCTCTTCTCCCATGACTCTCCTGTCACTCAATCACTCTCTACTCCAGTCACACTGGCTCCCTGTGTTCTTCAAACATTCAGGCATGTTCCTTTATGTTTCCTTACACTTTATACTTCTTGCTGTTCCCCTTGTCAAGAACGTTGCCCCACGTCTCTTCATGTCTCACGTCCTCGAAACCTTCTTCATATCCCTGCCCACAAGTCACCCTCTCACAAAGTGAGGACTTCCCTCAACTACCTCGTTTAAAGGAGAAATTTCTCTTTCTACCTTCTTACCTTTGTTTTTCTCCACAGTATTTATCACTCTTTGACATGCGACATTTGTTATCTGTTTATTTACAGCAGTCCCTGCACACTAGAATGTGAGTGGGGATTTCTGTCTGTCTTACTCTTTAACGCATTCCAAGTACCTAGATCATTGAAGGAACACAATAACTATTTGTTAAATGAAAAAGAAAAAAGGATGACCTCGCCTGTATGATTTGTTGTGAGATCTGAGTTAATAATATAGGTACGATTTCAAGACTGGGTCTGGCAGCTACATAATCGGCACTCAGTACATATGTCGTCATTGCTATAATTCACAACAACAACTGAACTCCCCGGAGAAGGGGGAAACAAGGAGGAAAGGGATAGGCTCTTCCCTCATCACACCTCCCGAGCATCATGGTAGGAAATTTCAAGTTCTGGCTCCTGCCTGAGGGAAGTAGTTAAGGAAATAGTTTAAAGGTAAGCTGAGGTGTTTTCTATATATAAATAGGGCAATAAACACAGAATAACAATGATAGCTAATATTCCTTGAGCTCTAACTGTGTGCTAGGCTCTTGCTAAACTTAACCTTACATATTGATTATCTCCTTAAATCTTCACAACCACCTCTTGTGGCCAATGCTATAATTACTCCCATTCTACTGATGAGGATACTGAGTCCGGGAGGGATTAAGTGGCTTGCCCACCAATATTCAGCTAGGAAGTGGCTGAGTTGGGAATTGAACCCCATTAGTCTGGCCACAAAGCTCACGTTATGTGCAGGACAGCAATAACATTGGTCTAGGGAGCATGCCAAGAGGTTGATTCATCAGAAATTAATTACCTGAGGGATCAAGTTAACAACTGGCTAAGAGAAACATCGCGAAATCTTATATGTCAATCAACTGTCTTTCCAGTCCTTGTGGTGAAAACAGAAGTTGGACAAGGAGTCTTGGGCTTGTCAGTTGCTGTACTCTTTTATGTTTGACCATACATATCTGGTGTCGAGTGTGCAGAAGCCAACCGGAACGAATGCCGCAGGGGATGGCAAGAGCCCTAGTTAGATCTTCATAGAGATAGCCCATGGCCCAGCCTGGGCAGAAGATCACCACCGGCAGCACTTCAGAAGGACTCAAGCGACCGTTACTATCCTGGAGTATGCTTTATGTCAGGCTCTGAGAGTCAGAAGAGCCCGGGGTTGAATCTAAGCCACGTTACTCCTTGGGTGTAGCCTCAGGTAATTACTCAACCCCTTGGAGGTTCAGTAAAAAAGGGATATTGATACTCATACACTGAGCACTGAGTGAAGAAGTCGTATATGGACTATGCTTGATTTATACTAAGCACTCAAGAAATGATTGTTGCCATTATGAATAAATGAAGCCCTAGTGGGCCAGGATGATGCTAGTTTGAAGTAATAAGAATCAAGACTATTATTTACTCAGTGCTTTTCATGTTCAAGGGGCTCTATGTGCATATTAGTTATGTATTGCTCTCTCTATGGCTATTGCTATAACAAAACATCCCAAATTGTAAAACAACAACTGTAATAATTACTATTACTTTTGCTCATTCTGGAGGTTGAATGGGCTCAGCTAGGAGGTTCTGGCTAAAGGGTTTCTCATGGAGTTGCCGTCAGACACTGGCTGGAGTTGGGGTCATTTCAAAGGCTTCGTCAGTCACAGGTCTGATGCCTGGGCTGGGACGATTCAAATGGCTGGGGGCTGCAAGAGTCCGCGTAAGTGTGTAATTTCTCCATGTGGTACCTCCCGCCTAGTGGTTTGAAGGTAGCTGCACTTCTTACTGGATGACTCAGGGCTCTAAAACCCATGTTCTGAAAGAATGAGCCAGACGGAAGCTGCATAGCCTTTTGCCCCAGCCTCAGAAGTCACATGGTGTCATTTCTACGGCCTTCTACTCATTACTAGTGAGTTGCTAGTCCAGCCTATATTCAAGATGGGGGGAATTAGTCTCCACCCTGGGTAGGAAGAGTGTCAAACAAACAATTTGCAGACACGCTTTAAAACCACTGCAAGTTTATCATCACATTTAATCTTAGGAGGTAAACAGAATTATCACTAATTTACAGATAGGGAAATTTAGAAGATTAGATACTTGGAAGATTAAGTGATTTGCCCACGTCATAAAGTTAGTAGGTGGGGCAAACAGGATCCAAAACAAACTAAGGCCAGCAGTCTGACCCTAACATCTGTGTCCTTAATCCCTATGCTATACAAATCACACTAGACAGAAGACAGAACATATGTAAGATAATTGTTTATAAGCTCTCTTATGCAGTGCTTACTATATGCCAGGCACTGTGCTGAGTACTTTTCAGGGAACTATGTAAGTTTCAGAGAACTACGTAAGCTCGGGTAGAGGGCCCCAGGAGTCAGGCTTAGGTTGCCTGGGCTGGGGATGGGACGGAGACCAAGGAGCCTCTGGGGAAAAGGCCCCCTCCCAAGAGCACAGAGTGAAGTCTCCTGCTTGGTTGAAAGGCACAGAACTATGCGTTACATTCTGACTGTCCCCCCACCTGGCCCCACAGACTCCAGCAGCCAGAGAATGAAAATTATAAGCATCTACAGCAATGGTGTCAGGCAGGAGGCCATGCCTTAGGCCCTGGGAACAACAGCACCCTGCCCAGCTGCCATCACTGCAACAAGGTCAGTGGCAGCCACAGTAGGGGGTCCCAGAGCTGTGTGTGTCCTCACGCGTGCACTTGCACACACACAATACTGTGAGACACATGGATCTATCTAGGAGTCGTTTGAGGGGTCTTCAGCCTCCCGCAGGAAAGGTAGAGACAGAACTGGAGAAGCAGCCTTTTGTGACTGTGGACAGTGAATAAACAGGAGGACAGTCTGCATGGAATAAAGGATTTGTATGGGAGTGTATTCATTTCCCATTGTTGCTGTAATAAACCCCCACAAATTTATTATCTCACAATTCTTTTTTTAAAGATTATTTATTATTTTAGAGAGAGAGAGAGAGCACAAGCAGGGAGAGGGGCAGAGGGACAGGGAGACAAGCAGACTTCCCGTTGAGCAGGGAGTCTGACTTGAGGCTAGATCCCAGGACGCTGAGATCATGACATGAGCCGAAATCAAGAGTCTGATGCTCAGCCGACTGAGCCACCCAGACACCTCTATTATCTCACAGTTCTATAGGTTAGAAGCCTTACATGGGTCTCACAGGGCTAAAATTAAGGTTTGGCAGGGCTGCAGTCCCTTCTGGAGGCTCAGTGGAGAATCCGTTTCCTTGCCTTTTCTGGTTTCTAGAGGCTCATGGCCCCTTCCTCCATCTTCAGAACTAGAAAAGTTACATCTGTCTGACTCTTCTTCCATAGTTACACCTCCCTCTAACTCAGCTGGAAAGATTCTCCTCTTTGAAGGACCCATGCGATCAGACTGGGCCCATCCAAATGATTCACGATAATCTTGCCATCATAAGGTCCATAAACTTACTCACATCTGGAAAGTCCCTTTAGGCATATATAGTAACATATCCACAGGTTCTGGAGGATTTGGGTGTGGACATCTTTGGGGATGCCCGCCTGCCTACCACTTGGGGAGACTCCAGGAAAATCCCTTGAATGGGGCTGACCACTCATTCCCACCCCACCCTCCAAGTCCTGCACTGCCATTTAACACATTTTCTTACTCACTAGAAACCTTTAACTCAACTCATGTCAACTGTTCCAAGGTAAGGTGGGTAATGAAAGGCTTCATGATTTTTCCAAGAAGATGGGACAGTATATCTGCAATGAGGGGAACTAGAGGACATACATATATCACCATATACTTAATGCTTTCTTCAACCAAAATCTTATTTCCTTGCTTTGGATATATTTGGATATATTTTTTTTCATGCTTGCCACTTGCAAGGTACCCCTCTAGACACACCGACTCTGTAAGGTAGGTACTGAATTTAACCCAGTCTGTCTGGCCACAGAGCTCATATCTGTAACCACCACACTTGACAGCCTCATTCTTGCGTGCCCAGGAATACAACCCATGATTGGAGGTCACCAAGGGTTTACAATTCCTGCTCCTGGGATGCTAAAAAAGAGATCACCACCTACTCAACTTTGCTGGCGTTTCCTTCAGGGCCTTGACCATAGGCAAAACTTCTGTGTCCATCCTCATTGCCAGCTTGAGGGTCCAGGACTGGTCGGACAATGGACAAGAGCCATTTCGGCAGAGGCCTGAGTGCTGTATAGGATTTATCTGCTTCAGGAGAATGCAAGCCTTGCCTGGCTTGTCTCCCCTACATTTTCTACTTTGGTGCATCAAGAAGGTCTAGGGCAGAATAGGGAGGCATCCCTGATGTTGGTAGGCCCTAAAACTCAGAGGTAAGGTTGGGGTAGTGCTGGTGCGTGTAGATGTTGGGAGGTGGCCAGAGAAGAGAGAGCATCCCGGCTCTGATACTTTGTAACTCTTCTCTGAGCTTCACTTCCCTCTCTGTGAAAGAGGCTGATCGTGGTGCTTAACTCTGCAAACTCCTGAGAGAAGTAGATGAGACCATGCTAACGCAGTGCCCGGCACATAACCTCATTGGACTCTTGTGACGACTTAATAAGCACACCCCTGTGAAGGGCTGAGATCAACTCTCTGGCACCTGGTAAGCACCAAGTAAGTCTCAATATTGTAGACTCTCCCTGGGTGACTTAACTTCAACGGCTTCAATTTCTACATATACCTTCAAAAGTTTTTGTGAGTTTTCTTCTGAGCTCTAGACCTAATAGCTCCGTGTACCAAAGGACATTTCTACATGGAAGACACACAGGGTTTGCTCATACTCTGAGCCTTTGTACATAATAGATAAGCTCTGCCTAAAAAGCCAGCTGTTAAGGGGGGGAAAGCCATTTTCTAGGTTTGTATGCTTTGGGTGGCAAAGAACAAAGACTCATTCTTCAGCCTCAAGTTAGGAAAGCTACAGGGAGGCCCTGAGTGGGGACAGGTCCTCCAGAAGTTTCAGCCATTGCCTAGTGCAGTTTTGTTGGCTGCATTATCTCATTGCACAGGGTCCTTTTGGGCAGCCTTCCTTGGGAGAAAGGGCTTCACTCCTGACTATTTGGCTACCCTTAGGGGATAGGCAGAATGACTGTAAATGGCCCCCAAAGTCTTACGGTGGCCTCCTTTGGAGAACCTGGAGCTTAGCTATTTTTCCATGGGGCCCTCAGAGAGGCATTAGCTTGTCTTCTGTGGAAGCCCATCCCTGAAGCCTTGGCCTTGGGTGCTCCTCCCCACAACCAGCTCAAACACCCCTGGCTTTGGGACGCCTCTCCACCTCATTAGTCATTCTCTCCTCTGCTTTATTGCGTCTAAACACTGTGTGTTGTAGTTGTTGCTGCCCAGAGCTGATTCCCCAACTAGGCTGTCAGCTAGCTAGGGCGGGAGGTGCGTATTATTCACATGTGAGTCATCACCACCAAATGGGCCATCAGTACATATTTGCTAAGTGAATAACACAATGAACATCTTTAGTGCTCCTTCGTGGGGGCTGCTGTCCTCAAAGGAGGTATGGGGACCCTCTACACAATTTAGGCCAGCTGGGTCTAGGGTAGCATTTTATTTATTTGCTGATTTTTTATTATTTTTTATTTTTTAAAGATTTATTTATTTATTTATTTGACAGAGATAGAGAAAGCCAGCGAGAGAGGGAACACAAGTAGGGGAGTGGGAGAGGAAGAAGCAGGCTCAGTGCGGAAGAGCCTGATGTGGGGCTCGATCCCACAACGCCAGGATCACGCCCTGAGCCGAAGGCAGACGCTTAACCGCTGTGCCACCCAGGCGCCCCTATTTGCTGATTTTTTAAAGTAAATTAGTTGTTGGGGTTTTTAAAAAGATTTGTTTATTTTAGAGAGAGCGAGAGAGAGGTAGGGGGGAGCAAAGGGGGCAGGGAGAGGGAGGGGTGAAAATCTCAAGCAGACTCCATGCTGAGCACAGAGCCTGATGCAGGGCTCAATCTCATAACCCTGAGATTATGTACTGAGCCAAAACCAAAAGTTGATGCTCAACCAACTAAGTCACCCAGGCACCCCAAATTAGCGTTGTTTTTTTTTTTTTTTAAAGATTTTATTTATCTATTTGTCAGAGAGAGAGAGAGCACAAGCAGGGGGAGTGGCAGGCAGAGGGAGAAGCAGGCTCCCCACCAAGCAAGGAGCCCGATGCGGGGCTGGTTCTGGGATCATGACCTGAGCCAAAAGGAGACGCTTAACCGACTGAGCCACCCAGGCGACCCCAAATTAGTTGTTTTTAAAATATTTTTTGTAATTGAAAATAACATGTGCATTGAAAAACATTTTTAAAATTCTCATTTTTCTTCCAATCTAATCCCCACAGGCAAACACCAGCTTAAAAAAAAATTAACAGCTTTATTGATACATAATTCAGAGACGATACAATTTGCTCATTTAAAGTGTGTAATTCAGGGGGTGCCTGGGTGGCTGAGTCGGTTAAGCGTCTGCCTTTGGCTCAGATCATGATCCCAGGGTCCTGGGATCAAGCCCTACATTGGGCTCCTTGCTCAGCGGGGAGCCTGCTTCTCCCTCTTCCTCTGTCCTTCCCCCCAGCTTCTTTTTTATATTTTTTTTTTTAAAGATTTTATTTATTTATTCGACAGAGATAGAGACAGCCAGCGAGAGAGGGAACACAAGCAGGGGGAGTGGGAGAGGAAGAAGCAGGCTCATAGCGGAAGAGCCTGATGTGGGGCTCGATCCCACAACGCCGGGATCACGCCCTGAGCCGAAGGCAGGCGCCCAACCGCTGTGCCACCCAGGCGCCCCCCCCCAGCTTCTGCTCTCTTTCTTTCTGTCTCTCTCTCAAATGAACAAATAAAATCTTAAAAAAAATAAAGTGTATAATTCAGTGTGTTTTGGTATATTCCCAGGGATGGGCAACCATTACAATCTAATTTTAGGACATTTTTATTTCCCCCAAAAGAAATTCTGTGTCCATTAGCTGCCATCCCAGCCCCTGCCCCTCTCCCAACCCTAAGCAAACACTAATTTACACCCTGTCTGTATACACTTGCCTACCCTGGATGTTTCATAGAAACGTAATCATATAGGATGTGGTCTTTTATATCTGGCTTCTTTCATCTGGCATGTGTTTGAGGGTCATCCATATTGTATCAGTGCTCCATTCCTTTTTATTGCTATAACATGTTTTATTAACCAATCATCAGTTATTATTAACAATTTAATACACTCCCTATGTTTGTTCAAATTGCCTGAGTTTGAACCCCTGCTGGACAAGTTCCTAGATGATTGACCTTGGGTAAATAATAATCTCTCCAAGCCTGCCTCAGTTTCCTCAATAGTAAAATTTGAATAACAACAGAATCTATCTGAGTGTCATAGTTGTACTGTCACAGTAATTAATATTTGCTGAGTACTTAATATGTGCCAGGTATTTTATAAAGATTACCAAACAGACCTATGATTTACATATTAGGGAATTGTGGTTAGGAGAGGCTAAGTAATCTCCCAAGGTCATCACTCTAAGAAAGTGATGTAGGTGAACAGAATCACAAGTCACCTGACAGCAAAGCCTGCACCATTAACTGTTAATATAATGTAATAACAAAGCACTTAGCAAGGGCCTTGCAAAACAAATGGATTTAGCAAATAATAACTGATAGAACTATAAAAAAGGAGAAAAGAATTAGAAATTGACTTATCATCTAAAGACACTTGCTACTGATAATATGTTGGTTATTTCCTTCCAGTCTTTAAGAAATATTTTCCAGGAGCGCCTGGGTGGCTCAGTTGGTTAAGTGTCTACCTTCAGCTGGGGTCCTGGGATCAAGCCGGGAGTTGGGCTCCCTGCTCAATGGGGAGACCACTTCTCCCTCTCCCTCTGCCTGTTGCTCCCCCTGCTTGTGTGCTCTCTGTCAAATAAATAGATAAACTCTTTAAAAATATTTTTTAAAACATATCAAAAATTTTAGAAGATAGTAGACATCAACTTTCCACGTCTGTCCTTTTAAGACACAACATATAGATTAGGTGGCTCTATCTCGCGTAACTTTAGGTGTTTTTGCCCTGTGTATAATTTTTCTTCAGACTATTAGAGTCCTACCAACATCATTTTCTATCTTTTAAAAACCCTACCTTGAGCATTTCCCCAGCATACCAAGTATGTGACATCATTTCTCATGGACGCATATATAATACTGTATGGCTGAAACATGATTTGTCAATTCCTCATTCACGAACATTGAGGCCATCTCCCTGAAAAAAAAAAATCACTACACATCCATCTTTCCTCAAGCATCTGATAAGTCTAAATTCCTAGAAAGGCGGGAAGATCAGAGTCTGTGCCTGTCCTTACGGCTTTTTATATTTGTTTGTTTGCCAAATAGCTCTCAAGAAGAATGGGAACGGGGAGAAGGGAGCTTGAGGTTTTTTTCCCCATTTTTTGAGACCTTTTATTCAATTATTACATAAAAATAAGTGCACATACGTGTACAACTCACTGATTTTTCAGAAACGGAACACACCGCGCATCCAACATCGAAATCATGAGACACAATATTTCCAGCAGCCCACAGCCGCCTCACCCCTTGCCCTCACTATTCTCCGACGGGTGGGATTTTAACGCCACAGAGGCCTACTAACCCGGTTATCTCTCTGGAAACTTAGTTTATTAATACTTAGTTATTAATCACGAAAACATGAGCTAGGTCCTGCCTGCGTAAAGTGTAACAGTCTTAAGTTCCGCAGGGCGAAAAGCACGGCCGTCTGCAGGTACAGCGGTGCCATCCCGGCGTGCAGCGCGGCGATCCCGGCGTGCAGCGCGGCGATCCCGACGAACCCCGCGACGCGCATAGCGCGGACCGCTGGAGTGGCGGCCGCTTGGCGTGTGGCTGCGTGTCTCTGTTGGCGGCCGGAGGTGACGACCCGGGTTCGACATGGAAGTGTAAGTCGTTAGGGACGCGTTCCCGGCTTTGCGCAGACGCCCACAGCCGGGGACTGCTGGGACGAGGGGAGTCGAGGGACGCGGGCAGGGGCGGCACCTTGCACGGGTTTGGGGGAAAGGCTTGGAGCGGGACGCGGGGAAGAAAGGGACCCTCGCTCTGCCCCTCGGAACCTTCGTCCCTACTCCCACCTCGTGCCTGGGACGCGGGGCCCAGTGCGACTTGACCTGGCGGCCTTTCAGTGTGCCTGCTCCCTCCCTCTTTAGTTTCCTAACGTGTTCTGGGTCACCGTGGTGTCCCAGCGGGGTCTTAGAAGGTATAAAGCCCCGTGTCCACCCTCGAAGTACCTGCGGAAGAGATGCATAAGCGCTGGGATAGAGTTTGGCTTGCCTTGGGGAGCCCTCACTCAGAAGAGGGGCTCTCCGAGTTTGCTGAGCAGTTCGCCTTCCTACGGAAGGGGCAGGTTTTGTGGGAAGAAGGAAGTGCTTGAGCCAGGACCGAGACCACAGGAACAATACGTGTGTGTGATGTTTGCTTATTGTTCCGCGTGCAGATGGAAGTTTTTGCAACTACTCCGCATATGGGTTTTTACATGGCTGACATTAACTTGTAGGTGTAACTATATTGTGCTGTCTTTGGCGTTGGTTATTTAATACATTTCCGCTTGTGTTCTTTCATCTGTTTAGTGGTCCTATATACTACTATTTTGCAGATTTTTTAAAAACACAATATATGTATGTAACTAAAACGAAAGCGTCATGAAACAGTATTTTTACTACATGCAGTACACTCTGATACTGTCTCTTTTATTAAGAAAGAATGCTGACCCACTAAATTGATTTTGTAGTTCATTAATGGGGTTTAATCTGCATCTTGAAAAACATTCAGATATATTACTCTAGCCCTAGCTATTACCAATTTTTCCTCCCTCTTTACTACAGCAGTTCCTGTCATTATGCAATCCCGTTTTAATTTAGCCATCTTAAAAAATCCCTTGTTTGCACATTCATGCCCACTTATTGCTCCATTTTTGCTTCCCCTTAAAACAAAATTGCTTGGAAGTATTGTTTATCCCTTCATTCTCAATCATCCTGTTGGGCTTTCATCCTCACCAGTCTACAGAAATGGGTTTTGTGATGATTACCTGAGCCCTCCATTTTGTCAAATTCAAAGGTCGATTTTTTGGCCTCAACCTTCTTGATCTCTTAGCAGCAGTTGATACAGAAACTCTCGGTGTCAACTATACTTGAAAAAAACAAAACAAAAAGCTAGAAACTCTTTTGGCTTTGTGACATGCTGTCTGCATTTCCCACTACATCAAGGACTACTTCTCAGTCTCCTTTCTTGGTTTGCCCTTCCTCCCTTGCTTGGCCTCTAAATGTTGAAGTGTCCTAGAACTCAGTCCTGGGACCCTTTCTTTCCACACTCTCTCCCTTGGTCATTGTACCCATCTATATGCTGATAACTCCCAAAAGTATATTTCTAGCCCTTTTCTCTCGTCATCCATCCAGCTGCTTAGTCCAAAAATCTAGCCCTCCTTCCTCACTCCTAAATCCAGCCCATCAGCCAGTCCTGTCATCTTCACTTTCAAGATATTTTGTGTGCTGTTACTTTTCACCATCTCCATTGCTAACTCTGTAGTCTGTCATCTTTGGTCCAGATTAAGCAGTAGCCTTTGACTTCCGTTCTTGCCCCCCCCCTTCTGTTTTCCAGTCAGCAGCCAGAATCATCTTAAAATATTAATTGTATCTGGGACGCCTGGGTGGCTCAGTTGGTTAAGCGTCTGCCTTTGGTCCTAGGGTCCTGGCATCAAGTCCTGCATTGGGCTCCTTGGTCAGTGTGGAGCCTGCTTCTCCCTCTGCCTGCCGTTCCCCCTGCTTGTGCATGCTCGCTTGTGCTCTCTGACAAATAAATAAATAAAATCTTAGAAAATATATTAATTGGGTCAACTCACCCCTTGTTCATTGACTTTCTGTTGTACTAAGAGGAAATCCACATTCCTTACTAGGACCTATATGACCCTCACCAACCCTCTCTCATGCTACTATCCCCACCTCCCAAACACATACATTTTCCACTGCCAGTCAGGTAGTTTCTGTAATCTTCCAGGGTCTTCAGGACCTTTGCATTGCTCTTCCCTCTGCCTGGTATACTTTTCTCTCAGTCCTGCTCCCTCTTTCTCTCTTTGATAGCTCAGGTTGAGTGTTGCTTTTTCTTTTCGGTCAATCCAAAATAAGTCCTCCTCTTGTCTCTTATTAGAGCATCATGATTTACTTTTCCTTTGAATAATTACCAGTTGTAATAATAGATGTATGTTTACTTGTTTAGTGTCTTGTTTCCCTATGAGAAAGTTTCATGAAGGCAGGGACTGATGTCTTTTCACCTAGTGCTTAGCACGACATTTGGCACACATAAGGCATTCAGCAGATACTTGTTGAATGAAGTAATGTAACAATACTTCATTAATTTAACAAATTAATTAAAAATATAATTGAATTAGCTTCCTAATTGCTGAGCATGTAGATTTTCTGATTTTCCTAAGTGAAATGGTTTGAATCAAGAGTTTTTTCTCCTATAGCTGTCTGTCCATTTCTGCCAAGGAGTCAGTGACTTATTGAAACCAATCAAAAATTTTGCGGCTAGCAATTTATGGGAAAGTGAGGTTTCTGTAGGAATGTGATTTGAGAGTAGAAGGACCCTTGGAATGGAAAGTTCTGGAGGCCTAACTTCTAGTTCCTTACTGGTCTCCAGCATGAGGTGTGATCCTTGGCAGTATGGTCCTTAGGATCTTCAGCAGAACCTTGTTTCTCTGAGAGGACAAACACATTGTACCTCTTTCAGTCATTCCTAGGACCTGGAAGGAGGAGGCGGCATGAAAGGAAAACTTCTCTTAGTTTTTACTGCTTTTTTCCCTTCAATCACTGAGTAAATACATATTGAGCAAATAATACACAAAGACATACACTAGAAATTTTTTAAAGGTGAGGAATATTTATGCTTTATTTGATTGAGTTATAGAATTTAAAAAATAAAAACTTTATGACCATCATTTGGAAACATTTTCTTTCTTTCTTTTTTTTATTTTTTTAAGATTTTATTGATTTATTTGACAGAGATAGACAGCCAGCGAGAGAGGGAACACAAGCAGGGGGAGTGGGAGAGGAAGAAGCAAGCTCATAGCAGAGGAGCCTGATGTGGGGCTCGATCCCAGAACACCAGGATCATGCCCTGAGCTGAAAGCAGACGCTTAACGACTGAGCTACCCAGGCACCCCTGTATGATCTTTTTAAAATCATGTAAGAGTTTCCTTCGTTTTACAGCTGGAAATACTGAGATTTAGAGAAGTTAGCTAATAGGTCCTGTAACAGTTCAGTAATAGGACTGGAAAGAGGTTACTTGTTTGCTAGCTCCCAGGAGAATGCTACAGATTAAGTTTGTTGACTTTGAAATCTGCCCAGTTTTCTTGTACTTGAGTTTAGTTTTTCAGAACATGACTTGAATCAATAACATAGGTTGAACATAGAGTTTGAGCAGTTCTGTTCATCATCGTGTGCGTAAGTTAACTGTGTGGCAATTAAAAGGTGCTGTTTGCATGTGTACGTGTGTTTCTAAAGAAAATCTGCCAATAGATCATCTTGTTCTGTTTATTCAGAATTCGGTTTTCCAAAGTAGTTGTTTACATCCATTAAATTGACTCAGCAAGTTAAGCAAAATTTACAGGTTGTATTTCAAATAGCAAGTCAACTTCAGTCAACTAATTCATTACTTAAGGAAATTAAAGGACTGCCCACCTGTAAATATAGATTCAAACTATCTTTAAAATTCACTTGGAATATTTGCTTTAAATAACTGTAATTAAAATCAGTATTAGTCTAAGTCCTATAGGAAAATATGAAGTTTTGTGTAGGTGGGCAGTTTCTAGAAGTCTAAATGCTTATGAATGTATTACACAATACTGAAGTGCAAGCTATATGTATAGTAGACAATTCCTGCTCAGTAAAACAACAGCTTGTAAATATAAAATTGACAGATTATAGTCATCCTAAAAAAACACTGGAGACAAATGGATTTTATGGCTTCAATTATAGGTTATGCTAATGTCTTTTTTTTTTTTTTAAGATTGTATTATTTATTTATTTGAGAGAGAGACACACACAGAGAGAGAGGGAGCAGAAGCAAGGGGAGTGTGAAAGGGAGAAGCAGGCTTTCCGCTAAGCAGGGAGCCCGATGTGGGGCTCTATCCTAGGAGCCTGGGATCAGGCCCTGAGCCGAAGGCAGATGCTTAACGACTGAGCCACCCAGGCGCCCCTATACTAATGTCTTTTTTTAACCTTATGTAATTCTTTAGTTTTACATTTCCATTTTTCTCAGCTTTTTAGTTTGAAAAATTCCAAACTCATAGAACAGTTGCAGAAAGAGCACCACAAGTACCTTAGTATATCCTCTATCTAGAGTCACCATGTGTTAACATTTTGATGTTTGCCTTATCTCTCATTCACATGTATACGTTCTCTCTCTCTCTACACACACTCTCTCTCTCTCTCTCTCTTTCTACTGAATCATTTCAGAGTTGTAGATACATCATCTTACCCAGTCTTAAAAGTCTGTTCTATTTAACTGCAATGCTATTGGTACACCCAGGGAATTTAGCATTGATGTACTGATATTATTAAAATACAAAATTTCTCCAGTTTTCCTAACAGTGTCATTTTAGCTAGGTTATTTTTAACCACCGATTCAGGAGCCAGTCAAGAATCATATTTTTAGTTGTCATACAACTTTTAATTGTCATAGTTCTTTAATCTCCTTTACTCTAAAAACAGTTTCCTAGCCTGTTTTTGTGACATTGACATTGTTACAAATGACATTGATGTTTGAAGAATCTAAACCAGTTGTTTTGAAGTATGTTCCTCAATTTGGATTTGTCTGGTTATATCCTTATGGCTAGATTCAAATTAGACATTCTTCGTCAGGATTGCTGTGAGGGATGTGTCTTTCTCAGTGCATCACATCATCCTCACTGCTGTTAATGAGATCACTTGATTAAGTTGATGGCTGTCCAGTCTCACCATATCCTGTTCCCAGCAACCTGCCACTTAGTGGTGGTTATAGTAGGATAAAAGCTGTCTTAAAAACTTTTCTCGATATGCATAATTCATTTAGGAGTCAAAAAGAACATAGTTCATTTCATAAAAGGTAGATCCTATGCTTATTGACATTTTATTAAATAAAGGAAAGCCTAGCATTTATTGGCATTTATTCCATTAATATTTTACTTAGTAAAAAAAAAATTTATCTTTATAAGAAAAGAATAAATGAATAAATCAGCTTCTGCCAGCCAGAATCTCCAAGACGCGGTACTTGTTTAAACATCCATTGTTCCCCTGGCCCCAAAACACAGGTTCATTCAAACACATATGCCAGAGAGTGTCTCTCCTTTGTATATTGATTCTAGTAAAGACAGATGATATTCTTTGGATTCTGGCATTAACAATATTGGCTTGGGCAGTGGGAAAGTAACTTGGAATAGCCAAGGACAGATTTTCCTAAGGCATAGAATATTCTGCATGACAGAGGAGAGGCCATGATTTGGAAATGAGGTTGTAACATAGGCACCTGGGATGGATCCCTTAGCCTTGAGGAAAAATAACATTTATATTATTTTTCCAGTCTGTTCCAGGAAGGATCTCTTAGTTACAGTGTATTTTAGGGCACACAGGGAGTTTTAACTCAATTTCAAGCAAAGATAGGAAGGAGCCTTGTGGACTGACTTCCTGACTAAGTAGGCAAAGATGACGTGGTTTGATTTGTCCTTTTAAATTTTAAGTGAACCATATCATATACACTAATTATGCATTGTCCTTCTTGTGTTAGATTCCTTTTAAATAACATATTCTTTGTGACCTGAGTGCCATTGTGGTCATTTGGGCAAAGCAACGCATTTGTGAGATCCCAGCTATTTGGGGCGCCTGGGTGGCTCAGCCATTAGGCGTCTGCCTTTGGCTCGGGTCATGATCCCAGTGTTCTGGGATTGAGCCCCGCATCTGGCTTCCTGCTTGGCGGGAAGCCTGCTTCTCCCTCTCACACTCCCCCTGCTTTTGTTCCCTCTCTCACTGTCTCTCTCTGTCAAATAAATAAATAAAATCTTAAAAAAAAAAAAAGATCCCAGCTATTTGTTGAATGTCTAGTAGCATTTGGTAAGCTTCACGTGTTGATTTGCTTAGATTGCTGACATCACTGTGTTGCTGACCAAAGGCCTAGGTCAGATCCTTGTGTTAACCACCTGCTTGTTTTGCTTTATTGATTGCTTAGGGAAATCACCCATCTATTTGGCTCACGTTTTTGAAATTTCGTGTCAGCATTTTCATCATATCATCCTGCTCCTGGTTTAGGAACAAACGGTAGTCTTTATTACACATTATTTCAAGTCTGAAGTGCTTCCTGAGTTTTTAGGATTCTGCATTACCGGTTTTCATTTGTCTAATCCAGTCTTATTTTTCACAGTTCCTACTTATCTTCCACTTCAGTTAGGCTGTGTGACCTTAAGCAAGTTTTTAAATCTCTGAGCCTCAGCTTCATCATCTATAAAGAGGAAATCATAATAGCTCCTACATCACAGGGTTTTTTTAATGAGAATCCGGAGAGGTGATATCTTTAAAAAATAATAGCTTCCATTAAGGAAGATCTTAATAAGTACCAAGAACAATGCTGCACTTTTAAAATTTGTTGTCTCACTTCATCATAACAGCTTTATGAGGTAGGAAGAAGTTATGGTAGTAACAGGGGTAGTGATAATAGATGGCGTTTATTGAGTACTTACTGTATTCCATTACTTTACATTTTTTGGTTTAATCCTGTAAATAATCTTACATAGTACTCTGTCATTTTATGGATGAGGAAATTTAAGTACAGAGAGGTTAAGTGACTTGCCTAAGTTCACAGAGCTCTAATGTTCAGTGGAACTGGTTTAGAATCCAAGTACTACTTTATTATCCCCATTTTTTTAATGTTCAAAAAATATTTGTTTATAAAAAATACGGTGGGATAAATTTATACTGAGAAATGCAGCAATAAATACAGTTGAAGAGAGCAGAGCAACTCTACATTGATACATTGGCACAAACAGGAAGAGCAAACGCGTCACCCAGACCTGAATATCTGCAGGCCAGTTTTGTACACACTCCTTTAGAAACACCACCCTGAAAAGATCTTGTCAGTTTAGGTAAGAGAATGAGTACACATAAAATCACAGATGCTCCCTGATCAGGACTTTATTTAAAAATTAGCAAATAATACTGTAGAGACGTTGATATGTAAATTTCTAAAATGCTGTATCTTTTTTTTTTTTTTTTTTTTTAAAGATTTTTTATTTATTTATTCGACAGAGATAGAGACAGCCAGCGAGAGAGGGAACACAAGCAGGGGGAGTGGGAGAGGAAGAAGCAGGCTCATAGCAGAAGAGCCTGATGTGGGGCTCGATCCCAGAACGCTGGGATCACGCCCTGAGCTGAAGGCAGACGCTTTAACCGCTGTGCCACCCAGGCGCCCTAAAATGCTGTATCTTAAATTTAGTTGGCGAAGACCACATTTAGCTTTAAGCATGAGTTTAGTCCTCCACTCAGAAAAGAGATAGTAACTGTAAAAAACCAAAAAAAACCTCCTTCCCATTGTTTAAAATCCAAGTTTATTAAGTAGATTGTTTAAAAAAAATTAAAAAAGGTCTTTGCAGGAGCCTGGGTGGCTCAGTTGTTGGGCATCTGCCTTCAGCTCAGGTCATGATCCTAGAATCCAGGGATTGAGTCCTGCTTCAGGCTCCCTGCTTAGTGGAGAGCCTGCTTCTCCCTCTGACCCTCACCCCACTTGTGCTCTCCCTCTCTCTCTCAAATAAATAAATAAAATCTTAAAAAAA
Source organism: Ailuropoda melanoleuca (assembly GCF_002007445.2). NCBI lineage: Eukaryota > Metazoa > Chordata > Mammalia > Carnivora > Ursidae > Ailuropoda > Ailuropoda melanoleuca. The sequence continues at coordinate 14,947,056 of NC_048227.1, read as the reverse complement.
AAAAAAGTCTTTGGGATGCCTGGGTGTCTCAGTCAGTTAAGTGTCTGCCTTTGGCTTAGGTCAGGATCCCCCACGGCCCTGGGATCAAGTCTTGCGTAGGGCTCCTTGCTCAGCAGGGAGCCTGCTTCTCCCTCTGCCTGCCTCTCCCTCTGCTTGTGCTCTCTCTCTTTTGCAAATAAAATCGTTAAAAAGAAAAAGCATAGGTCTTTAAAAATAAGAAAATTGACTGTGCAGGAGTACTCCCCTTTCACAGTATTCCTTTTTACTTCATATGGGAGTTATTGCCTTTGCTGTAGGATTGAACTATTATAGCACTAAAAGACAACTATTTAGGCAAGAGGCAGAAAAAGGAAAAGGGAGTGTATGTAAAGCAATATTTCTTTTAGGTACAATAAGCATAATAGTGTTTTAGAAAGACAAAATAAAAATTATTCAAGGCTAGCTTGGTTCTCACTGAATAAAAACAATGGGCTAAATACTGAGCTCCTGTGTGTCAGTATAATAATCAGTGCCTTGGTCGCCATATTGGTAATCTCTGGGGTGGTCATCTGGGTACTCTCCATGATATTCATCTGGGTATTCTGCCTGATAATCACTATCACTAATTTCAGACCCATTTGTTCCTGTTCCTTGGCTTCCATTGTGAATTACAAGTTCTGTGGTAGCGGCACAGTATTTGGGATCGTGTACTTGCCGCCCAAGCCCATACACACTCATTCCTTTCTGGGAAGCAACTTTGTTGGTTCCCATCTGTAGAGAAATTGTTGAGTTGTCCACTGGTTGTAATGTTACCTTCTGACCATAGATGTCTCTTCTGGTACCTGGTGCGAACATCTCTGCCTGGCTGGCTCCTTTGTTTTTGCCCATCTGCAGACTAATTGTGGTCTGGTCAAAAGGTTTGTCAGTTTGCATTTTGGGATCATAAAGATGCCTCCTGGTCCCATCGGCTGCCATACCTGCCTGGCTGGCGCATTTGTTGGTTCACACCTGCAAACCAATTACACTTCGGCCAGCTTTTAATTTTCCTTCGTCAAAACGCCTTGTTTGTTTTTCATCATACTTAACTCCAGTGTCAGTGGTTGTATGGAATCCTTTTGTTTTAGCCAGACCTGCCAGAGCCACCAGCATAGTCTGAACCTGGGTCACATTTCTGTTCTCAAAAAGATCATTTGCTTCAAATATGTCATGTGGCTTCATGCCGTAGGCCTGAATAGCTTTAATAAAGTTGCCAGTATTCTCCAGCTGAGGCCAGTTTAACGAGGAGTCATTAACCTTCTTCACTGATCCTGGCTGTAGCTTGTTTATGAGCTCGCAGAGGATGATGCCATCTTTTAAGCCCAACTGAAAGTTGATGCCAGTGCTCATGCCTGTCTCCTCTTCTGTCCAGTTTTGAAGATCTTCTGCCTGATGCTCATGCTTAGAAGTGATCTTGCTCTTGACCTCGATGGAGAGCCTGTTAAGAAGGGCCCTAGCTGAAGTGGGTCATGGTGGTTCGGGTGGCAGGAAGAGGCTGCACTTGGGTCTTGGGCCTGGGGGTTTCTCGTACTTAGCTTCCCTGCTCCTGGCCCCAAGGAGCAGCTGCGGTGGGAGGTGCTTGGAGCTCGCTCCCCTGGGCGGCACAGGAGACTCCCACATGTGGCGGCGGGCGCGGGTGGTGTTTGGCGCTTGGTCCAGTTGGGTCCCGCAGAGCCTCCTGCTCTGCTCCCCATTTTTTGTCTTAAATGAGAAGCTTAGGGGATTAATAAACTCCCATACCTTGTAAGTGGCAGAGCTAGAATATGAACCCAGATTTGTCTGATTTCAAAACTGTACTCTTAATTATCATACGATACTGCCTCTAGACTATTAAAACAGTAAGTACTTCTGATGTGGTATTGTAGAATGGCTTGATTACACTTTAATACAAGTCACATTGCTGTGCCCACTCATACATGAAAGATGACATTTTGCCTTGATCACAGGGGTACCACGCTTTGACCACTGCTTGACACATGAACTTTACCTGTTGAATTGATACAGAAGATGAACACCTTTGTGGATATCTAGCAGGATTGTAGACATTGCTGGAATTCCCAGTAGTGATGTTAATGATCCCATTTCTGGTGATTCAGCAGGGTGACTTGCCTGCCCAAGATGTCAATAACTGGTGGGAGGCAGATGGTACTGGGGAAAGGACATGGCTGTGGTTATTGACCCCCCTTCCTAACCCTCTGGTTTTACCATGTTCTTCCTGTAAGTGACATCTTCCAGATGACTGACTTCTCTTAACTTCTGCCTACATAGATTAAGGATAGGTATAGTATTTTGATCACCTACTTAGTAATGGATGTGTTATATACTATGGCTGTAAAGAGGAAAGTTTGCTCTGAAATTGTCCATTGCCCACAAAACCAGTAGGACTTAGGACATTACTCAGTTTTAGGTTGTAGTCCCTAAATTCCTGAGCTGAACTACTAAATCTTGATACAGGAAATATTTTACAGATATTTAATTACCACAAAGGAACATGAGCCCAGACTGATGATAATTTACTTTATTTTACAGGAAGGATGCCAATTCTGCGCTGCTCAGTAACTACGAGGTAAATAGCTTTGAAGTGAACTATTGAATTTTCCTCTCTGGTAGTTTGCCCTTTGCTTCTGAAGGTTATCGAATTCATTTTAGTTAAAATGACTGAATTCATTTGGCTTTTCCACTTTGAAATAGGACAGATGGCACCATCTGGTGGACCTTGGAATTATAAGTTTGGTAAATCATACATAGTAATTCAGGGAAGCTGGGAAGACTTTATTTTATAGTAGGCAACCTTCTCTGAATCCCAAATATTTTAGATCTTTATTTGATATGCCTTCTTGGGATAGAAGCACCTATTTTGGAACTGTTTCTGTCTGCAAAGTTTTCCATTAAAATACTTGCCTTTTCCTAATTACTACTCTTTACCTATAAAATGCTTTTATGTATTATTATTTCGATCCTCATAATAGTCTCATAAGTATTAACACTTTTGTTTTGAAAGTGACAGCTTATTTGACACACCGTTATGAATAATTTAGTATGAACTAGCAGATTTGGAATTTGGGGGCTTGAGGGTTGGGTTGCTGCAGAAAGGGAGGAAAAAAGGAAAGAAGTTGGTGAGAGGGGAGATAATAACATTTTTGCCTACCTTCTAGTTTGCCTTTTTTTTTTGGTATTAGCAAAGCCATCTGATAGGTTAACTGCAGGTATATAAAGAACCATTCATATATTCACTGTCAATTTTTCGTTTTCTAGAATCTAAATTCATGAAGACTTAAGGAGATTTGAGTCTCTATTGTGTGATAGAAAATAGAAGGTAGTGGAATTAACACAGTTGGCCATACTCCTTACTTAAATTGTTGCTGCTAATAACAGGAAGAAAATGGTTGTTACTCAAGCCATTGGCTTTTAGGAATCTCCTTGTCCAGTTTGGATGCTGCTAAATGTTTGGGTGTTTTACCTATTGGGGAAACATCACATTAATTAGATCTCATGACACTATTTCTGAAAAAACAATGACAGGCAGGGGAGGGGTCGTATTGTATCTAGTAATGGTTTATAAGCCTGTACTTACTTCTTTTGGTTTTCTGGCATAATCTCTAAAATAGGAAAGATAGATCCTCTACCCACCCTCCTCAGCACTAACACATATGTTTTTCCCTTGTGGGAAAGTTTACTTCGAAAGTCCTGTAGCATTTTTTTCTCTTCTTTTTTTTTTTTTTTTTTTTGTAAAATTTATATTTATCACTTGCCTCATAATTTTTCCTTTTCAGAAATAAATTTACTAGATTTTCATATTAGTGAAGGAGGATCCTGTTTTAGAAAAACTTATTTTTAGGGGAAAAAATTTTTAGTTGAAGCACAGTTGACAGATAACATTAGTTTCAGGCATACAACATAATGATTCAATATTTGTACATTGTGAAATTACCATGATAAATCTAGTTAACATCCATTACCATATATATAGATTTTTTTTCTTGTGATGAGAACTTTTAAGATTTACTCTCTTAGCAACTTCCAAATACTCAGTACAGTTTTACTGTAGTCGCTATGTGCTGTACGTTATATCGTCATTATTTATTTATTTTATAACTGGAAATTTGTACCTTTTGACTCCCTTACTGATTTTGCCCACCATCTTCCTTCTGCTTCTGGCAGCCATGAATCTGTTCTCTATGCCTCTGAGCTTGTTTTTTTTTTTTTTAAATAAGATTTTATCTATCTGTCTGTCTATCTATGTGAGAGGGAGCACACGTGTATACTAGCCAGTGGAAGAGCAGAGGGAAAGGGACAAGCAGATTCTGCTGAGCGTGGAGCCCAGTGCAGGGCTTGATCCCACAACCCTGAGATCATGACCTGAGCTGAAATCAGGAGTTGCACACTTCACCAGCTGAGCCACCCAGGCAACACTTATTTTGGTTTTTAAGATTCCACGTGTAAGTGAGATCATACGGTATTTATCTGACTTATTTTACTTAGCATAATATCTCCAAGGTCCATCCATGTTGCAAATGACAAGATCTCATTCTTTTTTATGAACAAATAATATTCCATTGTATATATTAAAACCATATTTTTGTATTCATCTGTTGATGGACACCCAGGTTATTTCCATATCTTGGCTATTGTAAATAATGGTGCATTGAACATTGTGGTGCAAATGTCTTTTGAGTTAGTGTTTTTATTTTGTTTTGATAAAATACCCAGAAGTGGAATTGTTGAATTATATAGTGATTTTATTTTTGACTTTTTGAGGAACCTCCATACCGTTTTCTATAGTGGTTGCATAAATTTACATTCCCACCAACAGTGCCCAAGGGTTTCCTTTTCTTCTTATCCTTTCCAACACTTATTATTTCTTGTCTTTTTGATGTTAGCCATTTTAACAAGCGTGAAGTGATACCTCATTGTGGATTTTGGTTTGCATTTCCCTGATGATTAGTGATGTTGAGCATCTTTTTATGTGTCTGTTGGCCATCTGGATGTCTTCTTTTGAAAAACGTCTCTTTAGAGCCTCTGCCCATTTTTTAATGAGATTGGTTTTTTGGTATTTAGTTCTGGAAGTTCCTTACATATTTTGAATATTAAATACATGATTTGCAAATATTTGCTCTCATCTAGTAAGTTGTCTATTCATTTTGCTGATGGTTTCCTTTGCTGTACCTTTTAGCTTGATGTAGTACTACTTTTTTATTTTTGCTTTTGTTGCCTTTACTTTTAGTGTTAAATAAAATTTTAAAAAACCCAAGCATCACCAAAACTGATGTCAAAGAGCATACCTCCTGTGTTGTCTTCTAGGAGTTTTATGGCTTCGGGTCTTGCATTCAGTTTTTTAATTAATTTTTGAGTTAATTTTTGTGTGGTGTAAGGTAGTGGTCCAGTTTTTCCAGCACCATTTTTCCAAGAGACTTTCTTTTCCCCTTTGTATATTGTTGGCTCCTTTGTCAAAAATTAACTGACCACATATGTGTGAGTTTATTTCTGGACTGTCTGTTCTGTTCCATTGATTTATGTCTGTTTTTATGCCAGTACAATACCATTTTGATTTCTTGGCTTTGTAATGTAGTTTGAAATCAGGAAGCATGATGCCTCCAGCTTTGCTCTTCTTTCTCAAGATTGCTTTGACTATTCAGGGTCTTTCGTGGTTCCATAAAATTTTAGGATGGTTTGTTCTATTTCTGTGAAGAATGCCATTGGAATTTTGATAGAGGTCACACTGAATCTGTAGATTGCTTTGGGTAGTATGGACATTATTAATTCTTCTAAGCCATGAGCATGGCATATCATTCCATGTATTTGTGTCTTCTTCATCAGTGTCTTATCCTGCTCAGTGTATAGATCTTTCATTCCTTGGTTAAATTTATTCCTAGGCATTTTGTTCTTTTTGATGCAGTTGTAAATGGGATTGTTTTCTTAATTTCTCTTTCTGATAGTTCACTATTATCATGTGACATGCAGCAGATTTCTATATATTGATTTTGTATCCTGTAATTGTACTGAGTTCATTTATTATTAGTTCAGTTTTTTGGTAGCGTCTTTAGAGTTTTCTATACGTATATCATGTCATCTGCAAATAGTGACAGTTTTACCACTTTCTTTCCAATTTGGCTGCCTTCTGTTTCTTTTCTTGCCTAATTGCTCTGGCAAGGACTTCCAATACTATGTTGACTAAAAGGGGCAAGAGTGGCATCTTTGTCTTGGCCTGATCTAATAGGAAAAGGTTTCAGCTATTCATTGTTCAGTATGGTGTTAGCTGATGGTTTGTCATATATGGCCTTTACACATTGAGGTGTGTTTTCTCGAAACCCAGTTTGTTGAGAGTTTTTATCATAAATTGTTGAATTTTGGAAAGTTCTTCGTCTGCATCTATTGAGGTGATCGTATTTTAGGAAAATTTACTTTCAAATATTCAATGTATTTTTGAGGTCAGAGGAGATCGGTGATACGGTATATGTTGATAAGGAAACATTTGAAATATTTTCAATAAACTAATGAATTTGGATTATTTGACTTAGGTAAAAGCATTTTAAAAATGTCAGCTGCTTCTCAGACTCATATTTGCTCTAATGCAAGAGTTGGGATGGTTTATGAAAGAAAAGAGGTACTATCCTATTTATCCTTCAAAATCATTGACCTTGAAATAGATACATTTCTCACAAATATTCATAAAAATATTTTATCACTTCCTAGGTGTTCCAGTTACTGACTGATCTGAAAGAGCAACGGAAAGAAAGTGGAAAGAACAAACACAGTTCTGGGCAACAGAACTTGAATACTATCACCTATGAAGTAAGCCTATGCTTCTGGAAGGTCTACCCAAACTACCATTGAGGGGGATTGGTTTATTCTGCAAATGACTAGCCATCAAATCATGACTACGTCTTACTTTGGGAGTGATTTGAGTAGTTTTACTGTAACCCAGTTTTATTCTGATTATACAAGTGGAAGGAGTTTGGCCACTGGTGAGGGTTAGCCAGTGATAAACTTGGAGGGAATAATCAAAAGACTGCCCTCAATTCTAACACCATTTGCATGTCAGGGATCCCTAGGACCACCCTTGGATTCAGTAATTCACTGGAAGTACTCAACTCACTGAAAGCTATTGTATTCAGTTGTAATTTATTACATGAAAAGGATACAGGTTAAAATCGGCCATGGGAAAAAGCATATGGGGAGAAATTCCATTTAGGAGAAATTCTAGCTCAGAGCTTCTGTTGTCCTCTAATGTGGAGTTAGAACATGTTTCTCCCTTGAAAATTGGTGTGTGATAATACATACGTATTATTGTCAGCCAGGGAAGCTCAGCTAAACTTCGGTGTCCCAAATTTTTATTTGGGCTCCATCATATAGATGTGATTGAGGATTGATTTGTTCATCTCAGCCTCTAGGTACACTGATACTGCATGACCCAAAGCCCCTACTCTAAGTCACATTTTTTAAAGACTATTCAGTATGACCTAAGGCCTCCAGACAAAGATACTCCTATTGAGTATAACACTCCCAGGGTCTAGAGATTGCCTCCTAGGAGCTGAGGGCAAAGGCCGAACTATCTCTTTGGGCAAAGCCAAATTCTTTATTACACAAAAAGTAATGTTTTTTATTGTAAAAAACTTACAAAGTACCAAAAAGTATAAAGAAGAAAGCAAAAGTAATTTACAATTTTAACATCTAGTTGACATTTTGCTATTTTCTCCCAACCTTATGCTTTATCCTTAAAAAAGTTTAAGCCATTGTATTTGTTTTATGTGATGTTTTATTTTGTATCTGTCATTTTAATTTATGTTTTCTGCTACTTCCTTTCACATCTGATTTGTCTCTACAAAGGATATAGTTTTAATTATCTTTGTCTTTCCAAAGACACAATTAAACCTGGATTAAGTTACTATAATCCCTTTTAAGGAAATTAAGGGGTGTTTAGCACTTTGTCAACATTCCTCCCTATCCAGTTTTGTTCATCTAATCATGTGTTTAAAATCCTATCATTCAGGGGCGCCTGGGTAGATCAGTCGGTTAAGCATCTCACTCTTGATTTTGGCTCAGGTTATGATCTCAAGATCATGAGGTTGAGCCCCACATCTGGCTCCACGCTGAGTGTGGAGCCTGCTGAAGATTCTTTCTCCCTCTCCCTCTGCCTTCTCTGCCCCCAGCTTGTGCATACCTGTGCTCTCTCTCAAAAAAAAAAATCTCTCATTCATTTCTACACTCATGTTCTTTTATGTTATACCATTCATCTCTTTCAAAAAAGAAAATGAAATGTTTGTTGGTAATTAGTTTTATAGCCAAATTAGTTTAAACTCACTGCAACTCTATTACATATTTGTTAAGTTCTTGCTTTTAATTGATGGGTCCTTAAGGAAAGTTATTGTGGTGTTAAATGTTTTGAGATGTTTTATGCCTGAGAATATATTTCTAGTGTTCTTAATGTGCATGGCACCTCATCTGAACATGGAGTTCTTGGGTTCAGCTTTCTTTCTGCAAGGCTCTATAGGTATTACTTAGCCTGCTAGTGTTTGTTGTTACAGAGCAGCCTGAGACCAACCTGATTTTTGCACTTGGGAGAGACGCTTCCCTGAGATGCTTGAGGTTACTGTTTACTTTTCAGGGTTGAAGTTCACGTTATGTCTAGGTGGGGTTCCCTCTTTGAGAAAAAGTAAAAGCCTTTTATTTTGAGATAATTATAGTCTTACAGAAGAGTTATAAAGATGGTGCTGAGAGTACCCATATGCCCTTCCCTTAGTTTTCCCTGATGTTAACATCTTATATAACCATGGCACAATTATCAAAACTAAGAAAATTACACAAAGATTTTATTCAAATTTTCTGTTTTTCCATTAATGTTCTTTTTCTGTTCAAGGATACTATTTTGTATTTAGTTACCATGTCTCCTTAATATCCTCCAGTCTGGTAATGGGTTCTTAGTCTTTCCTCATCTTCCATGCATGACCTTGATACTTCTGAAGAGTAATGGTCAAGTATTTGTAGAATGTCCCTCCATTTTGGTTTGCCTGATGTTTTCTTGTGAACAGACTGGAGTTATGGCTTTTGGGGAAAAATGCCACAAATGGGATGTGCCCTTCTCATTGCATAGTATAGGATACATGATATCAGTGTCTTCTTACTGATGCTGTGAATTTGTTTACTTGGTTAAGGTGGTATCTGCCTGGTTTCTCCACTGTAAAGTTACTGATTTTCCATTTCCACTTTGTATTAGTTAGATAGGATTCACCACATCCAGCCCATTCAAGGGGGTGGGGATTAGGCTTCACTTCTTGAAGGGAAGGAGATCAAAGAATTTGAGGACATATATTAAAACCATCACAGTAATTAATAAATATTTTGGGGAAGATGCTTTGAGACTATGCAAATATCCCACTTAAAGCTTTTGCCCATTAGTTTTAGTATTCACTGGTATGTCTTTTCTGCAGTAATTATTACTATGGTTCAGTTGCCTAATGGTGATTTATTTCCCTCATTCCCTCCACATTTAACACAGAATTCTTCTGTAAGAAACACTTGTTCCTTCTCATCCTTTTATTTACTTATATCCATATGGACTGGCGACTATTTTATTCTTTGGGTTCCCTGTTTTTATTTTTTCTTTTCTTTTGTTTTTTTGAGTTTTCAAACTTCTGTTAATCCATGTTTATTTCCTTTTTTAATTTAAATTCAATAGTTAACATATAATGTAATATTGGTTTCAGAGGTACAGGTCTGTGATTCATTAGTCTTATAGAATACCCCGTGCTCATTATATCACATGCCCTCCTTAATGTCCATCACCCAGTTACCCCATCCCTCCACCCATCTCCCCTCCAGCAACCCTCAGTTTGTTTCCTGTGATTAAGAGTCTCTTATAGTTTGTCTCCCTGTCTGGTTTCGTTTCGTTTTATTTTTTCCTCTCTTCTGCTATGATCCTCTTTTTTGTTTCTTGAATTCTACATATCAGTGAGATCATATGATAATTGTCTTTCTCTGATTGACTTATTTCATTTAGCATCATACCCTCTAGTTCCATCCACGTTGTTGCAAATGGCAAGATTTCATTTTTTTTGATGGCTGAGTAATTTCCATTGTGTGTATATATATCACTAAAAGAATTGTTTGAAATATAACACAATTATCAGATTGAGCTTTTTCTTTTTCTTTTTTTTTTTTTTAGATCGGAAAAGCTTTCTTCTAGAATGTCATTCATTATTCTTCCTCTTCTAGTCACTGGTTTTCTTTTTGAGGAATTCCCATTCTATGAAGACTGACTCTTCTGAAGGCATTTGTTTTATAGAAGATTTTTTTTTTTTTAAGATTTATTAGAGAGGGGCATGCACATGGGGGAGGGGTGCAAAAGGGGAGGGAGAGGGACAAGCAGGAGCCGTATGCAGGGCTTGATCCCATGACCCTGAGATCATGACCTGAGCTGAAATCAAGAGTCAGATGCTCAGCTGACTGAGCCACACAGATGCCCTTTCATAGAAGATTTTTGAAAGAAAATTTTAGAATACTAAATTATAGCTATTGTCTTCCCTTTTTCTCATTCAGGTTTTTTGTCTTATGCTTACTTTTTCTTTCTTTTTTGGGGGTAGACGTTAAAATACATATCAAAAACACCGTGCAGGCACCAGAGTCCTGAGATTGTTAGAGAATTTCTCACAGCAATGAAAAGCCACAAGTTGACCAAGTAAGTAAAAAAAAATTTTTATTTTTAATTTAAATTCAATTTAGTTAGCATTTAGTGTATTATTAGTTTCAGGGGTAGAATTTAGTGATTCATCAGTTGCATGTAACAGCCAGTGCTCATTACATCAAGTGCCCTCCTTAATGACCATCACCCAGTTACCCCATCCCACCACCCCTCTCCCCTCCAGGAACCCTCAGTTTGTTTCCTATAGTTAAGAGTCTTATGATTTATCTCTGATTTCATCTTATTTTGGTTTTTCATCCCTTCCCTATGTTCATCTGTTTTGTTTCTTAAATTCCACATAGAAGTGAAATCATATGGATTTGTCTTTCTCTGACTTATGTCACTTAGCATAATACCCTCTGGTTCCATCCATGTCATTGCAAATGGCAAGATTTCATTCTTTTTGAAGGCTGAGTAATAGTCCATTTTGTGTGTGTGTGTGCGTGTGTGTGTGTACCACACCTTTATTCATTCGTCTGTCGATGGACAGCTAGGCTCTTTCCGTATTTTGGCTATTGTGGACATTGCTGCTCTAAACATTGGGGTGCATGTGCCCTTTCAAATCACTGTAGTAAAAATTTTAAGTTGGAAAAGCTTGTGACACATAATGAAAAAGATAGTTTACAAAAACCATCCTCAGTAATAGTGTATTTCTTTTTTGTTGGGTTTTGAATGATAATTAACACACGGTGCTCTTTTAAAGTAGGATCATGGTATTGTGCATGAGACAACTGAGACTTAGACACAAGGATCCTTCTAGAGCCAGAAACAGAATTTAATGGGATTTTTTAATCTTAAAATCTTTCTGGATTTTTTTTTGAGTCCCAGTTCTGTGACCTGCCCCGTAACCCCTTTACAGCACTCAGGGCAAATTTGTTGAAAATAGGGTTCACAAATTAAAGTGCTCTTTATAAAATTGACCAATTAAGTCATTTGAAATTTGTGTTTACTCGGGGCAAAAATGGCTTGATAATATTTGTCTTCTTTAGAGCTCGATTACTTTTCCTGGTGACCTTCTTGAATAAATTAAGCTTGTAGGAATTAAAAACATCATTAAGAATTAGATTAAGAGGGATGCCTGGGTGACTCAGTCGGTTAAGTGTCTGCCTCTGACTCAGGTCATGATCCCAGGGTCCCGGGATCGAGCCCCACATTTGGCTCCCTGCTCAGTGGGAAGCCTGCTTCTCCCTCTCCCTCCGCTGCTCCTGCTGCTTGTGGTCTCTGTCAAATAAATAAAATCTTTTTTAAAAAATTAGATTAAGAGTTTACATGAGAAGAACACTAGCTCTTGTCTTTTAGAGTTGATACAGAGCTGATAAATCTCAAAAGCTTCTGTCATTCATTGAGGATAATTAATAATTTTCTTTTGAAGGATACATTGGTGTTATTTCAGACACACAGCTGATACACTATCAATAAACTAAGTGTACTTCTCTTGCCTCTCTTGTCCAAATGAACTTTGAAGGGAAACATCTTTCGTGTGTGTGTGTATTTTACTTTTTTACTTTGGTAAATTTTGTCATCTTAACTGCTTTTAAGTGTATAATTCATTAGTGTTAAATATATTCACATGTTGTGCAACTAAGTTTTTAATCTTGCAAAACTGAAACTCTATACCAATTAAACAACTTCCATTTCCCCCTAACCCCAGCGCCTGGCAGCCACCATTCTGTCTTTTGTTTGTATGAATTTGTCTACTCTAGATACTAAGTGCAATCATATAGTATGTCTTTTTTTAAAATATTGAATATTTAATATTTTTAAAATTAAAATAATTATTTTTTGTTTTACCATTTAAGTCATTTTTAAGTGTGCGGTTCATGAGGTACATTCACATTGTTGTACAACCATCACTGCCATACACCCACAGAACATTTTTCATCTTGCAAAACTGAAACTTTGCACTTACTAAATAATGACTCTCCACATTCCCTACCTTCTGTAGAGCCCCTGGTGACCACCAGTCTGCTTTCTCTCATGAACTCTGAGTACCTCTTTTTAGGGGATCATGCAGTATTTGTCCTTTTGTGAGTGGCTAATTTCATTTACCATAATGTCTTCAGGTTTCATCCCTGTTGTAGCATGTGTCAAATTTGCCTTCCTTTTGAACACTGCATGATATTTTATGTATTCATATATCTGTTGATGTATACCTACGTGGTTTTCACCTTTTAGTTATTGTGCGTAATGATGCTGCTATGAACATGTGTGTACAAATATCTTTGAGACTCATCAGAAGTCAGATTGCTATTTTAACTTTTTGCAAAACTGCCATACTGATTTCCTTAGTGGCTACACCATTACTTACCCCCAAGCAGTGCATGAGGGTTCCAGTTTCTCCACATCCTTGTCAACACTTGTCTTCTGTTTTTTTGGTAATAGCCATCTTAATAGGTGTGAAGCATTATCATTGTGGTTTTGTTTTGCATTTGTTTCCTGATGTCAGTCATCTTTGTCCAAAAATTTGTCCAGATTTTGAAGTCCAAATGTGTATTTCTCATTTCTTATTTGTGCCTTTGTGTCATATCTAAGAAATCATTGTCAAATCCAAAGTCATTAAGCTTTTCCACTATGTTTTTTTTGAGAGTTTTATACTTTTATGTCTTACGTTTAGATGTTAGATCCATTTTGAATTAATTTTTGTGTGTGGTGTAAAATAAGGATTCACCTTCATTCTTTTACATGTAGATATGCCATTTTCCCACCACAATTTGTTGAAAAGATTGTACTTACCCATTGAATAATCTTGGCACCCTTGTCAAAAATCATTTGACTATACATGTGAGAGTTTATTTCACACTCTGTTCCATTGGGCTACATGTCTGTCTTTACTGTAGTTTTATAGTAAGTTTTGAAATCAAGAAATGTGACATCTCCAACTGTATTCTTTTTCAAGATTATTTGGGTTATTTAGGGTCGCTTGGGATTTCTGTATGGTTTTTTTCTATTTCTGCAAAAAATGCTATTGGGATTTTGATAGGGATTACGTTCAATCTGTAGTTTGCTGTGGGTAAGTACGGCCATCTTAACAATGTTGTTTCGCAGTCCCCAAACGTGGGATGTCTTTCCATTTGTGTCTTCTTTAATTTCTTTCAGCAACATTTTATAGTCTTCAGTGTATGGTCTTTCACCTCCTTGGTTAAGTTTATTCCTAAGTATTTTATTTTTTTCAGTGCTATTGTAAATGGAATTGTTTTCTTAATTTCTTTTTCAGATTGTTAGTGATAGAAACACAGCTGGTTTTTGTGTGTTGATTTCGTATCCTGTAACTTTGCTGAAATTGTTTATCAGTTCTTACAGTTTTTTGTAGAATCTTTAGGTTTTCTTTTCTTTTTTTTTTTTTTTTTAATGATTTTTTATTATATTATGTTAGTCACCATACAGTACATCCCCGGTTTCCAATGAGAATCTTTAGGTTTTCTACCTGTAACATAACGTTGTCTGTGAACAGAGATAATTTTACTTCTTCTTTTTCAATTTGCGAGCTTTTGTTTCTTTTTCTCCTTTATTTATTTATTTATTTATTTATTTATTTATTTATTTATTTATTATTTATTATTTTTTTAAAAGATTTTATTTATTTGACAGAGAGAGACGGCGAGAGAGAGAACACAAGCAGGGGGAGTGGGAGAGGAAAAAGCAGGTGTAGTCAGTTGAGATCATTAGTTTAGTCTAAATGCTTTTTGACCATTACAACCTTTAATATTGATAAAACAGTCTTGAAGCACGTTGTGTTTACAATGAAAAGAGCAGTAGCTGAATCCTCACTGGTGTAGCTTTGTTGTCTGCCTCTAATACAATCTTTATGGTTAATGGTTTGTCGTGTTTGAAGTCGTTGGGGATGCCTGGCCTTTTTTGATAGCTGAAAATCATTTTAAGAAATGCACATAATCAAATGCTTCAAAAATTGGAAGATAGCTCTGAGAGTAGGCTAACTTCCATTGGAAGTGTTTCTGTAGAAAATGAGGGAAATGGAAGGTGAGAAGAGAGCATTTAAGTGTAGGAGAAGTGAGGTTTTGGCTGTTCTATACACACTGACTCAATCGTGATAGCCAACGCAGTGTTGTACAGATGGGTGAACTGAGGCTCAGATAAGTTATATATGTGCCTCAAATCACGCACAGAGTAAGGGGTAACCCAGTAGTGAATTCTTCCAGCTTACTCAAAGTTTCATGTTGTTTTTCTGAGAAAGTTGGTTAGTGTGTGTATCAAGATAGGGACCCAGCGGGCCCTTTGGTTGTCCATGCTTGGGTATTGAGAAGGAACTTTTTCTTCTGGGGAAGAGAACAGAGCTACTCTTTTCCAATATCCAGGCAAGAGAATTTTTCACTCCCAGAAATCTTAGAGTCAGTGTTGGACTCATATAAATATTTCTTTTAAAATGATTTATCATGTCATTAATATACAAGTAAATCATATGTATTGCAGAACAGTTCTGTTACTCCCAGAAATAACCTCATTCTGTCTTTTGTAATTAATCCCTTCCCCTGTGCCCAGTGCCTAGCAACTGATCTGTTTTCTTTTCCTATAGATTTTCCCTTTCCAGAAAATCATATAAATGGAATCATACAATATATAGCCTTTTGAGTATGTCTTCTTTCCATCTACGTACTGCATTTGTGATTTATCCACATTGTTATTTGTTCCTTGTTATTGCTGAGTAGTGTTCCACTATATGGATGTACTGCAGTTTGTTCATTCACTCATCAGTTGAAAGACATTGAGATGTTTCCAGCTTTTGGCAGTTATGCATAAAGCTACTGTAAGCACCTCATAAAGTTTTGTGTGAGAATAAGTTCAACTCTGTAAGAAATTGCCAACTCTTTTCTAAAGTGACTGCAGCATTTTGCATTCTCTCTGGCAATGTAAGAGAGTTCCACTTCATATCCTCACTGGTACTTGGTATTTTTAGTAATTTTTATTTTAGCTGTTACATTGGTTTGAAGGGGTATCTCATTATGGGTTTGTTTTTGTTTTTTGTGGGTTTTTTAAAGATTTATTTATTTATTTATTTATTCAGAGAGAGGGAGAGAGCCAGCATGCATGCAGGTGGAAGGTCTGAGGGAGAGAATCCCCAAGCAGACTCCCTACTGAGTGCAGAGCCTGACACAGGACTCAGTCTTCCCACCCATGAGATCACAACCTGAGCCAAAATCAAGAGTCAGACACTTAACTGACTGAGCCACCCAGGCATCCCTCATTTTGGTTTTAATTACATTTCCTTAATAATGAATAATGTGGAGCATTTTCTTATTCTTATTTTATCTTCTTGGGTGAAGTGTCTGTTTAAATATTTTGTCCATTATTTTATTGTTTTTTTAATTGCATAGATTTAAGAATTCTTTGTATATCCTGGATGTAAGTCCTTTGTTCAGTATGTAATTTGCAGATATTTTCTCCAGTTTGTGGTTTTTTTTGTTTGCTCTCTTTTTTAAAGATTTTATTTATTTGAGAGAGAGGAAGAGGGAGAGAAATCACGAGCAGGGGGAGAGGGTCCAAGGGAGAGGGAGAAGTAGCCTCCCCGCTGAGCAGGGAGCCTGAGGCAGGGCTTCTTCCCAGGACCCCAAGGTCATGATCTGAGCCAAAGGCCCAACTGACTGAGCCACCCAGGTGCCCCTGTCTTTTCATTCTCTTAACACTTTCTCAGAGCAGAAGGTTTTGATGGAGTCAAATTTATCTTTTCTTTTTTGTCTTCTGCATCCTGCCTTTAATGTTTTTTGTAAAAATTCTGCCATATCCAGGGTTAACAAAGATTTTTCTTTTATATTTTCCTCTAGAAGTAATCCATTTTGCGTTGGTCTTGAGGGTATGTTGTGAGATAAGGGTTGAGATTCAGAGTGTGTGTGTGTGCGTGTGTGTGCGTGTGTGTGTGTGTGTGTGTGTGTGTGTGTGTGTGTGTAGATTTCAAAGTGTTTAAGTACCATTTGTTGAAAAGACCATCCTTTCTTTGTTGAATTGCCTTTGCTGTTTTTAAGAAATCTGTTGATTCTGTTACTTCATTCTGTATTGTTCCTTTGATCTATGTGTCTGTTTTTCTGTCAGTACCACACTGTCTTGGTCACTGCAGCTTTGTGTAGTAAGTGTGAAATCAAATAGTAAAAGTTCTTCAATTTTGTTCTTTTTCAAAATTGTTTTGGTGTTTCTAGTTTGGTTTTCCTAGTTCCTTTGCCTTTTTATATAAAATTTTTTAAAGATCTATTTATTTTAGAGGAAGAGAGCAAGAGTGAGTGGGGCAGGGAAAGGGCAGAGGGAGAGAATCTCCAGCACACTCCCTGCTGAGCAAGGAGCCCGATGTGGGGTCAGTCCCACACTCCGAGATTATGACCTGAGCCAAAACCAAGAGTTGGACACTTAACTGACCGAGCCACCCAGGCATCCCTTACTATAAATTTTTTAATCAGCATCTAGAACAGATCCTGGGGTTTGGGATTTCATTACATCAGTTTTTTGGGGAAAATTAGATATCAGTATCAATATCTAATCCATGGAAACAGTGTATCTCTCCACTTATTTAGGACTTAAATTTCTTTCATCACTGTTTCTGTAGTTCAGCATACAGGTTCTGCATAACTTATTAGATTTAAACCTGTGAATTTAATAATTTTTGGTACTCTTGGAAATAGCACTGATTTCCTGATGTTTATTGCTAATGTAGAGAAATACAGCTGATTTGTCTATATTGATCCAATGCTGTACAGCCTTGCTAAATCCATTTACTAATACCAGGAGCTTTTTTTAGTATGGTCTTTGTGATTTTTCTAAGTGGACAGTGATGGTATTTGTGAATTCAGAATGTTAAAAGTTTTTTCAGATCTTTTTGCCTTTATTTCTTTTCCCTGTCTCATGTTCTGGCTACGACCATAATGTTACTGTATCATGTTCAGTAGGAGTGGTAAGAGCAGACATCTTTACCTTGTTCCTGATGTTAGGGGAAGAAGGCTTTCAGTTAATTTACCAGTAAGTATGTTGGCGTAGGTTTTTCATGGACGCCTTTTACCAGTTTTAGGAAGTTTGCCAAGATTTTTATCATGACTGGATGTTGATTATGTCAGTTGCTTTTTCTTTGTCTCTTGAGGCGTTCATATGGTTCTTGTTCCTTTAGTCTTTAAAAATGTATCTTTTTGGGGCACCTGGCTGACTTAGTTGGTGGAGCATGCAGCACTTAATCTCGGGATCGTGAGTTCAAGCCTCATATTGTGTGTAGAGATTACTTACAAAAATGTAATCTGAAAAAAATGTTTCTTTTTGCTTTTTGGCTATATCTTTTTGTGTATTTTGCTTAGTGGTAGCAATCTGCACACCTAATCATTTACAGTCCAGATAGAGTTAATATTTTACCACTAAGTAAAATATATATAAGTCCCTTAACTTCTCCCTTTTATGTTGTAGTCGTCATATTTATTACATCTGTATCATTGAAAATAGTATCTAGTGGTGTTTTAACTTTTACTTTATATACTTTTACATATTTTAAAGATTAGGAGGATAAAAATAGTTTTTTATGTTTACCCAGATTTTTACCACTCATTTTGCTCTTTTTTTTTTTAAGATTTTACTTACTTATTTATTTATTTATTTATTTATTTATTTGACAGGGGGTTGGGGCAGAGGGAGAGGGAGAAGCAGGCTCCCTATTGAGCAGAGAGCCTGACGCAGGACTCGATCCCAGGACCCTGGGATCACGACCCGAGCGGAAGGCAGATGCTTAACTGACTGAGCCACCCAGGTGCCCCTCGCTCTTTCTGAAGTTCCATGTTTACTTCTTATCATTTACTTTAGCCTGAAAAACTTTCATTAGCATTTCTTTTAGAACAGGTCTGCTGGATACAAATTTTCTTTCAACTGAGAATGTTATTTTCTTTCATTCCTGAAGGACAGTGTCATAAATTGATTGGTCTTTTCTTTCAGCACTCTAAAGATGTTAGTTACTTCAGTGTCTTCTAACTGCCATGGTTTCTGTTGAGTAATCTGGTCATGCAGTGTATAATGTGTTATTTTCTTGTAGCTGCTTTTGGTGTTTTTTCTTCTCTCTGGTCTTCAAAAGTCTGATTGTGATTTTTTTTTTCAGTTTATCTTTGCTGAGCTTCTTGATTATGTAAATTTTTGTCTCTTAATAAATTTGTGAAGCTTTGGACCATTATTTTGAAATTTTTTCTGCCTCAGTCTCTTTCTCTTTTCTTTCTGGAACTCCAAAGATAACTATTAGAACTTTAAAAGTAGTTCTATAGATCCCCAAGGGTCTGTTCTTTTTTTTTTTTCTTTAAGATTTTATTTATTTATTTGACAGAGATAGAGACAGCCAGCAAGAGAGGGAACACAAGCAGGGGGAGTGGGAGAGGAAGAAGCAGGCTCATAGTAGAGGAGCCTGATGTGGGGCTTGATCCCATAACGCCGGGATCACGCCCTGAGCCAAAGGCAGACGCTTAACCGCTGTGCCACCCAGGCGCCCCTCTTTTTTTTTTTTTTTTTCAGACAAATTTTTTATTAACATTTCCCAAACAATCTGTATGGTTGTCACTCTTAGTTCCTTAACTGGAACATGTTGGACCCTGTTGACACGAGAAGCTTTGGATAATGAAACACAAGTAGGGGATCAGGAGCTGGGGAAAGGAGTGGGAAGAAAGAAAATGATGCATCACTTTTCCTCTAGATCTCCCTTTTTTTTTTTTTTTAAGATTTATTTATTTGTTTGAAAGGGGCTCAGGGCAGAGGGAGAGAATCTTTCAAGCAGACTCTCTGCTGAGCGTGGAGCCCGATGTGGGGCTTGATCCTGCAGCCCATGAGACCATGACCAGAGCCAAAACCAAGAGTCGGACAGTGAACTGACTGAACCACAAGGCACTCCTTTTCTAGATCTACTTTGATTGTCACATGCAATTTCAGCTGGATGGCACCTTGTCACATGACTGTGTTCTTCCAATCCATGGCTCCTCTGTAGGCTGTTCATCAGTAAAGACCACAGAGCAGTCCTGTTTTGTGGAACCTTCTGCAGTGATAGAAATATTCCTCTGGTCTGTCCTGTACAGTAGCTTCTAGCCACATGCAGCTGTGGATCATTTGAAATGTGACTCGTGCAAAGGAGGAACTGCATTTTTAGTTTAATTTAGTTATTATTTTTAAAGATTTTATTTATTTGCTAGAGAGAGTGTGCGCACGCATGCCCACACAAGCAGGGGAAGCAGCAGGCAGAGGGAGAAGCAGGTTCCCCGCTAAGCAAGAAGCCGGATGTGGGACGTGATCCCAGGTCCCCAGAATCATGACCTGAGCTGAAGGCAGAGGCTTAACCGACTGAGCCATCTAGGCATCCCAGTGTTATCTTGTTTTAATTTGCATTTTACTGATAACATAAAATGCCAAGCATCTTTTCACATGCTTCTTTGCCATCTATATATCTTTTTTTTTTTTTTTAAGATTTTATTTGAGAGAGAGGGCATGAGCTTGCGCAGGGAGGGGCAGAGGGACAGGCAGACTCCCTGCTGAGTGGGAAGCCCCATGCGGGGCTGGATCCCAGGACCCCGAGATCATGACCTGAGCTGAAGTCAGACTTTTAACCAACTGAACCCCCCCCCCAGGTGCCCCTGTATATCTTCTTTGATGAGGTGTTTGTTTAGGTCTTTTGGCCATTTTTTTTTTTTTAAAGATTTTATTTATTTATTTGACAGAGATAGAGACAGCCAGTGAGAGAGGGAACACAAGCAGGGGGAGTGGGAGAGGAAGAAGCAGGCTCGTAGCAGAGGAGCCTGATGTGGGGCTCGATCCCATAACGCCGGGATCACGCCCTGAGCTTCAAAGGCAGACGCTTAACGGCTGTGCCACCCAGGGGCCCCTTGGCCATTTTTTAATTGGGTTGTTTTCTTATTGTTTTAAGAATTTGTTGTATATTTGGGATAACAGTCCTTTATCCTGTGTCTTTTTTTTTTTTTTTTAAGATTTTATTTATTTATTTGACAGAGATAGAGACAGCCAGCGAGAGAGGGAACACAAGCAGGGGGAGTGGGAGAGGAAGAAGCAGGCTCATAGCAGAGGAGCCTGATGTGGGGCTCGATCCCGTAACGCCGGGATCGCGCCCTGAGCCGAAGGCAGACGCTTAACCGCTGTGCCACCCAGGCGCCCCTATCCTGTGTCTTTCATAAATATTTTCTCCTAGTCTGTGGTTTTCTCATTTTCTTGATGTCATGTTTCACAAAGCAGATGTTTTTAATTTTAATGAAGTCCAGTCTATCAGTTAATTTTTTCATGGATTGTGCCTTCGGTATTGTAGCAGAAAAGTCACCACCAAGCTCAGGATTGTCTCGGTTTTCTCCTGTATTACCTTCTAGGAGTGTTTATAGTTTTGCATTTTATGTTTAGGTCTAGTTGTCTAGACAGTTGTTTTCTAGGTGGTAGAGAGGTGGATTCCTGGTTCTTCCCACTCTGCCATTTTCCCTGAATCCTCTCTGTTAATTTTTTTCCTTTCCCTGCCCCTCTTTGTTGTTCAAACAAGATGATTTCTACTGATCTGTCTATAAATTCACACTTTTGTTTGTCATCTCCGTTTTGTTAGTAAGGCCAGCCAGTGAATTTTTTATTTCATACATTATGATTTTAGTTCTAAAATTTCCATTTGTTTATTATTTATAATTTCTGTCTCTTTCCTGAGAACTTACATTATTCTACTCATTTCAAGAATATGTTATAATAGCTACTTTAATGTCTTTGGTGTTTCCAACATATGGGTTATTGTAGGCTTGGAATCTGTTGATTATCTTTTCCCTGGAGAATGAGTTGTATTTTCTTTCTTTCCATTGAGGTAATTTTAAATTATATCTTGGACCTTTTGAATATTATATTGTTTGGACTTGATCCTGTTAAAAGCCTCTGCTTAATGTGGCCTTTTTTTTGGTTTCTTTTAGCAGTCAGTCAACCCAGTTAGGTTCATACCTCAAGTCTGTTGCCTTCCATGGGCAAGGATTTCTTTTTTTTTTAAAAGATTTTATTTATTTATTTGACAGAGAGAGAGAAACAGCCAGCAAGTGAGGAACACAAGCAGGGGGAGTGGGAGAGGAAGCAGGCTCCCAGCAGAGGAGCCTGATGTGGGGTTCGATCCCAGGACTCTGGGATCATGCCCTGAGCCAAAGGCAGACGCTTAACGACTGAGCCACCCAGGCGCCCCCAGTTTCATTTTTAAAACCTTTAGTCTGCAGTTTTGGATCTTTTTGCAAATGAGCCTGGAGTGGTGGTTTAACTTGTTCACTTCTCATTGTGTTTGCTGTGCTGAGTCTGTTGGGTTTTTGTTGTTTTCGGGCTGTTCTGCACATGAATAGCTCAAGCTGAACCTAGGGTTTGTGCTGACTGATGCTCAAATATAGGGGACTCTCCTTCTCTAGCCCACCTCTCTGGTGTTGCCCCTGTACTCTTTGACTCACTTGAGTCCCCTCTTTTGGTTCTCTGGCCATAAGTACTGGATTTCTTCACAGGTACTGGGTTTAGCTGCCCACACGTAGGGTTGTTACTGGTGCCCCCCTTAGGGCAAAGCAAGAAGAGATAAGGAGGAAAAGGGGGAAAAAGATATTACTTGGCACTCTGGACCACAGAGACTCTCGTCATGGCTACACTCACTGCCAGGGCTCCCGGGGGAGCTGCCCTTGAGCAGAGTTTCATCTAGATTTCTAGGTCTCAGGGGCCCCTTTCCCCAGTCTTCTGGCTGGAAAGATGGAATTTCGGTTGGAGTTTTATCTGCGTGTTGGAACTACCGCCATAGCTCTGCTGCGGCCTGAGGATCAGGGCTGTGAGAGATAAGAGAAAACAAAGCAAAAGAAGCTCACATCCATCCCTCCACACTAACTGGTTCTTCAAGTTTATTTCCCTCTGCACTCCACCTACTTTTGTATTCTTTTCAGAGTCCTCAGGTTATTCCTTTTGTATTTAGTCCTGGGGGGGGTTGTTGTTATTACAATCAGCAGAAAGATTGGCTTTAGTGGTCTCACTCTCATCTTAAGGACAACACAAGTCCTGATAGTTGGTTTTTAAGATCTCTTCTCAGTATTTGTCTGGTCTGTATTACTTCCCAATCTTTACATTTTTTTCTGCTACAAATATGCACCTGGCTACCATTGGAGAAACCCACAAAATGGGGTATTTGGCTGGTTCAGTCAGTAGAGCATGAGACTCTTGATCTTGGGGTTGTGGGTGCAAGCCCCACGTTGGGCATAGAGTTGAATAAAAAAAAAAAAAAAAGAAAGAAACCCACAAATGAGAATTGTCCTGCAAGCTGATTCATGACTGGCCATAATCTATGTAAATTTAAAGCAGATTGTAATATTCAGAGAAATTCATTTTTTCCATTTGTGATCCTAAATTTGAGGATTTGTACGTTTCTTTGTGACTTTTTGGTGCCTGTTTTTCATTGTGGTTGATTTCTGGGGCAGATCATGCGCCAGGGTTTTTATATAGGTTGTCAGTGACAGCTGGAAGCAAAAGCTGCAGGCAGTGTTGTTCTACAAACAACCAGTAGAGGGGGCCGGCAGGCTGCTTTCTCTGTAGAGGCCTGGCTCCTCTGAGGCGTTGCAAACCATTGCAACCCATTGGCTTTCCTTGGCCTCACTACCTATGACCCAGGGGTTGCTTGCCATATGCCGTCAAGACCTGCACCATCTTGTACTAGCCAGTGCCATATAAGACGGGAATCACATTTATAACAAACTGCTGAAGTGCTCTTTAATCCCTATATCAGCATATCCCCTTAGAGAGTTTTTCTCTACCATCCTCTCAGGGAGAGGAGATTCAAGATAATAGCCCTTAAATCTTCTAGTTCTTAAACTGGAACTTTATTATCCTAGTACAAACTTTATTTATCCTAGTACAAACTGGAACTTTATTAATTTGCTTAAATACCTCCACTGTTAAAGTCCTTGAGGGTATAGTAGGAACCATATTTTTTAATTTCATAGCTTTATTCAGCAAAATGGTAGTATTGAGACCCAACTTGAAGGTACTTGAACACTAAATCCTGTTATTTTTCTATAGCTTTTCATTCCCCAAAGCATTTGGTTCTTTAATCATTTAATTTTTGCTTGAGGCATTTAGTTCTTAAGAACTGCAGCCTGGCTTACGGCCCCAGCTCTCATCCTGAGATCTCCTCCATGAGATGTACAGCTGTGTTTGCCAGTAATAGAGGGACTTGCCTTTGAGACACAGCTTTGGTAGGTTTGTAAATAACTTTGAGGCCCTAAAAGGGACTCTTCTGTACATAGATTACTCTGGAGGTTTGGCACCATATTTGGGACATGTACTTCTTTTTTTTTTTTTTTTTTTTAACAAGGATGAGTGGAGCCTGGGTGACTCAGGCTTCCAACTCTTTTTTTTTTTTTTTTAAAGATTTTATTTATTTATTTGACAGAGATAGAGACAGCCAGCAAGAGAGGGAACACAAGCAGGGGGAGTGGGAGAGGAAGAAGCAGGCTCACAGCAGAGGAGCCTGATGTGGGGCTCGATCCCGTAACGCCGGGATCACGCCCTGAGCCGAAGGCAGACGCCCAACCGCTGTGCCACCCAGGCGCCCCTGGGACATGTACTTCTAGGGCCAGCAAAGCTCAGAGGAGATGGATGGGTTGTCAGGTTTCTCTAGACCGTGGCTACTTTCAGAGCATAGAGTCCTGCCCCAGGTCTCCCCAGTGTTCAGTAGTTATCTCTTGTTTGCACTTTTCCTAAAAGTCTGTCCTGCCTGACTCTTTCTTTAACTTATCGTCCAGCTTCGTGTCTATACGGGGGATACAAAGATGAATACAATGTAAGTGCTGTGGTAGGAGGGTCACAGGAGAGAGGCACTGAAGTGTTGGAATTTGAGTATATCATTTTGTCTCTGGGAGGTGACACTGGGTTTTCATATAAAGAGAGAGTCAGCCAGGTGCAGGTGAGTTAGTTCTTTCTGAGCAGAGGGAACATGATGTGCTAAGGCACAGAATCAAGAAGTAGTCTGATGCTTTTCTGTGCAGTGTTTAGTGTCATTTAAATGGGATATGAGTGCTTAGGGAAAGCAAAGGCATATGAACCTTGAGAGATTGACAAATACCGAATTTCAGTGGGTTCTGGAGACTGAACTAAGGAAATTCAAATTCATATCAAAGCCTGTGGGGACAACAGGAGAATTACATGCAGCATAAGGAGGCGGCCAGATTTTCACCTTTTAAAAGGTACATTATTTGTAAGTGAAGATTGGTTTAAAAAGGGGCAGACCTCTGAGGATGGAAGCCATTGTCCTCTACCCAAGAATTGTGGCTTATAGAAATGGTAAGGAGGGGTCGGATATCTTGAAAGAAGCAATCTTTTAAAAAAAGAAACAAGTAGTTGTTAATTCTCGGTGATTTGATACTGGCAGTGAGTAAGAGGGAGGAGGCAAGGATGACCCTCAGGTTTCTGGCCTGGGTGTTGGCTTCTTTTCCAAGATGAGAAGTTGAGAGAATGTAGCTGGTGTGTAGGAAAGGGCAGTCAGATCACTTTGAGGTATGTTGAGCTTGAAGTGTGTCTCAGGTGTTTAGGAAGAGGTATCTCGGTGACGGTCGCAGAGATCGGGAGCTTAGGTCACATAGCATGAACAGGTGGACTTCTTGCCTAAAACCTTTAGTAGCGGATGCGATTGTGAAGTTTGGATGAGGAACTCAGTAAGGGGGGTCAAAAGGTGGAAGATGGCACCACTGGAATGCTACAGAAGCAGCGGCAGAAGAAAAAGCCTAGAACGAGATGAAGGACTAGCAGGATAAGAGAATCAGGAAAGAATGGTGTCTTGGAAGCCGCGGGGGTAGATAGTTTGAAGGAGGGGCGTGATCAACAATGTCAGATATCACAGAGAGGGTAGAACAGGACAGAAGCATTCCCTAGAGTTGTCCGTATGGAGGTCACGGGGCCCTTTGGCAAGAATAGTTTTGTTGATCGGTTGGGGCAGGAGCTAAAGTGCAGTGCGTTGAAAGTGAAGGGGAGAGAGTAGAGACCATAAAAATAGGCTTGGTTATGAAGTGAGGGGGATGTTTGTAACCCCTGCCCCCTCAAACCAGAGCCTGCGGTGAGTGTGGTTCTGTGATTTTGCTCCTGCAGTGCTCAGCTCCGTGAATGTGGGAGCAGAGAACTTGGTTGGTTGGACTCCAAGTGGGCTTTTTCAGGGAGCAGCTGTGAGTGTTTTTGTTGCTAGAAGACTTGCAAGCTCCTTTTGTGTAACTGTAGGAACATTTCCAGCAGTTCAGAGCCTAGCAGGATAATGACCCGTCGATAAGCTGACTTCCATTGCTTTGATTGATTTGTAGCAGAGGTGTTCCTTTATTCAGCTATATTTTTTCTCTTTTCCTGCTCTTTCTCTTTTCTTTACTCAAATAAATAATTTTATTTGGAATAAGGGTTCATATTTTCTAACTCAGTTGGGTCTTTAAAACTGCTTGCTGACTAACATAATATAATAAAAAAAATAAAAATAAAAAATAATAAAACTGCTTGCTGGGGGCGCCTGGGTGGCTCAGTTCGTTAAGCGTCTGACTTTGGCTCAGGCCAAGATCTCAGGGTCCTGGGATCAAGTCCAGTGTCCGGCTCCTCGCTCAGTGGGGTGTCTGCTTCTCCCTCTCCCTCCTTCCCTTTCTCTTTCTCTCTCTCTAAAACAAACAAACAAAAAAATTTGCTTGCTGGTCTTATTCCTGGCCCCATCCTACCTCTCAGATGGTAACTTCACTTCTGCATCACTGAGAAAATTATCCAAAATGAACTCCTTTTCCTTCATATCCCCGCAGACTTGCTCTTTCCCCCCACACTGCTGTGGTCTGTGAACATGATGAGCCTCTTTGCTGACACTCTGGACTTTTGTTTTTCTGAGGGTCTTTTTCCCTTTCTCCCTTATAATTTCAGTTTTTCCTCATGCTTATCTCCTTAGCTGGCAGACATGCTCCAGTGTCCCTCCAGAACCTACCCTCCTCGGGTTGTAATTGCTCTCTTACTTCTATGTTTCAAGAGGTTATTTTGGTCTGTGATGCTGAGCAGAACCAGACCCATAACCACTGGGAGCAGCAAAGGTGAGTGTCTAACACAGCCAGTCTACGCTGTGCGGTCTTGTGGGAATCCAGACCCTCAGACCCATGTCTTCTTTAGGCTCCGCTGGTGCTGACACTCCGTCCGCTGACTCAGAGCTCTGGTGTTGGAGCTCAGTGCATCCACGGGCTGTCCCAGTCCCTGCCACATCAGCTGCTTTCCCGAGCACCTCACTGTATCTTCCCAGGGCCCAGACTGTGGCTTTTGGCCCTTTAGGTTCCACAATCCCCATGGCTTACTATCTGCTTGGTCCCATCTGTCCACCTGGCTCAATAGTGCTGGTGGAAGGAGGGTATTTTGCAGGTCCCAGTTCCAGAGCTGGGGCTACTTCTGGCAGCATTCCTCCTCCACCCCCAGATGCTTTCCCAGCCAGTGTCCTTGGAACTCAGTGGAAGGGAAGCCTCTTCATGGGTGGCTTAGCTGGTGGCTCCAGCATCTGGTGAGGAGCCAGGCCACCAGCTGGGAAAGACATCACGTACCTTCAGCACGATCACAGTTCGGCGACCTCACGTTTCACTTCAGACACAGGTTGCGGGGTCTTTCTGGTGCCGAAACTTTTCAAATTTAATGAGAAACCATATTATGGTAGCAGTATCTCCCTGAAGCATTTTGATGTAGGGAGGTAGCCGTTCATAAACTAATGTAGGCGAAGCAGCCCTAAGGATCTTCCTTGAATTCCTCCAGAATTATACTGTACCATACTGGTCTTTGCTTTTAGTAATGAAATATCACATTACGCTTGGAAGGAACTTTCATCTTCCTAAGACTTAAAGTTGCCATATTATTCTGCTTGGTCGTTAGTCTCCTTTAAGTCTTTGATTTATAGTGCATGTCAAAAATAAAACACCTTAGTTTTCTGACTTTGCCTTTCCATCCTTGCTTCACGTCCCACCCTCAAACCTTGTCTTCTGTTCCTCCTGCCATTCTTCATTGAATCCGTGTTGCAGGATGGGCCAGTCAGACTAAGTTCTTCCTTCTCCTTGCACATCTCCCCATGTGCTATCTTTAGTCTTTCACAAGGATCCTCTGAAACCCCGTCTGTACTCTAAGCACAGATCCCATTGCTTCTGCTTTTATGTCTGCCTCTTTGACCTTCCTCACAGGTGGTTTCATCAGACATGAGCCAAACCTGAATTTTCTTTGGTGCCAGAAAAACTGAGGTTCGTTGAACAAAGAACTTCAGTACAAACTGTACTGAAAACCAGTTTGCTTAAAATCTGAGGGGCAGTGAGGAGGATGCCTTTCAAAAGCCTTATGACTTTAGAGCCAATTAAAGGGGAATTTTCAGATCAAAATTTGGTTGCCATTTGTCAGCCTGCTGGATGCAGCCACTCATGGCTCCCGAGAATTCCTAAGCTGGGTTAATGGGGTCATATTGTGAATGCCTCACCTCCGAGTGATTTGAGTCCAGTGAAATCTCATTAGGGTTAAGAATGTTTGGGGATCCTTAGTACTTTGATTTTTGTTTTCTGAAATTGGGCTTTATTTTATCTTGTAATTTCAGTTCATCTAAATATGTTCTGTACATGTGACATTTGGCTTACGCCATTGATTATCATGGAAATTCTCTGTTGTATGTTTCTCTTTGCACTGTGGCGCACTTGTGAATTTTTTTATACTCAAAATGTAGAGTGAAGACTGTTTTGAAGATTTTAATAAAGTAGTGACACTGCATTACAGAAAAAATAAAGGTTATTTTCTCCACAGTTAATCCTCAGTCCCCATGGTCCCATTTTCACCACCACTGCCATTCCACCGAACTACTTGCACAGGCCACTGTGCCCTCTTTTTTGGCAAATCCAGTGCCTTCTGTACTGTCAGCCTACTCTCCCGCCCTTCGGCATGTGACATTGTGGCTAATACCCTCTTCCCGGAGCTTTTCCTCTCTTGGTTTCCCTAACACTCTCCTAGGTTTTCTTTGCCTCCATTGCTCCTCCTTCACCATCTCCTCTCCCAGACCCTTACCTGGCAATGCTTTATGGTGCCCTGTCCCGGGTCTTCACTTACTCTGTAGTTGGTCTGTGGACTGTGATACCCACTCCCATGGTTTTGTATAACTCCTTGCTAATACAGCCAGCTCTGGTCTTTTTCTTTTTCTTTTTTTTTTTTTTTATTAAAAGATTTTATTTATTTATTTGACAGAGATAGAGACAGCCAGAGAGAGAGGGAACACAAGCAGAGGGAGTGGGAGAGGAAGAAGCAGGCTCACAGCAGAGGAGCCCGATGTGGGGCTCGATCCCACAACGCCGGGACCACGCCCTGAGCCAAAGGCAGACGCCCAACCGCTGTGCCACCCAGGCGCCCCTCTGGTCTTTTTCTTTAGTCCTAGGTCACAGTAGGACTAAAACTAGACAAGTGGCTGGACGGAGATCTCTTCATTGTTCCAAAAGCACCACAAACTTGAATTCAGATTTCAAGTAATATATTTTTCCCAGACTGGCTAAAACCCTGACACTGGACCCTGACTCTCCTCTTCCTTCGCCCTGTCCCCGCCCACTGAGGCAGTCGTCAGGTCCTCCTGACTATACCTGACGGTGGCCGGGAGCATTTCACATGTCCAGCCCTGCCTCGTTTTTCCTCACCTGAGAGCATATGACTCCTTTTCTTGGTTGCTTTCAGGTGTCCACAGAGTCACATGCAGCCTTGTAGTTGGAGCCCGTGTGGTCTTGTCCTGATGACTCAGCCTCATGTCCCACAGCCTCTCATGCAGCCGTTTCCTACAACTCCGTAATTTTTGTTTCTGGCCGTTTACTTGGACTGTTCCTGCAGTGACTCCCCATTCCTCCATCGTTTTGCCTAGAAAACCCTTCAGGGTCCAGTGCAAGGGTTTCCTCCTCTGTGAAGTCATCTTTGAGTCTAGAGTAAATGTTTGGGGGATTATGAGGAGTAGAACTTAACTACAAGTGCCTTCCTAATGACTGCCATTTGTGGAGAAATAGCTGTGTGACAGTCATTTTGAATACTGAATACTAGAAGCAGATGGTTAAGAACATGAGCTTTGATGGCCGAGTCCCAGCTCTGCCATTTCCTAGCTGTGTAACCTTGGGCAAGTTATTTACCATCTCAGCGTCAATTAAGTCTGAGGACTAAATGTGCTTGCCATATGGGAAGTAAGCAATAAATGGTAGCTGCTGGCACTATAAACGGAAAGATGTTCATCCCTCCTAACCCCCTGGTGAGATATTAAGTTCTATTATCATTCCTGTTTTACAGATGGTGAGACCAAGGCATAGGGAGGCTGGCTAATGTGCTGCTTCCCCGAATGCGGCTGTGGGCCTGTGACTCATTAGTCTGCTTATTTCAGAATGTCTTTAAGCTCAATAAATATTTACTGAGTTGAACTGAAAGATGAATGTGGAGCTCCCAGGTCAGGCTGAGAGGGGAGACTTAGAAATTGTCACCTGCACAGGGGTGGTAACTGAAGCTTCTTTTTTCTTTTAAGTCCTATATCACCTTCAAGAGTCCACACATTTCAGCCACCCCTTTAGCAGTGAGCTAGATAGTGCCTTGTGACAGGTGATAATTACTACCTTCAGCTGTTACTTACATGTGCATTAAAATTTGTTTGTATTTGTCTTTTTTCCCCAACTGGATTGTAAACTCTTTGGCCAGAGAACTGGGCCTTATACCTCTGTGCATTAGCCCCCGGTCCCCTTCTAGTCCTGGTTTTTGTTTCTAAGATAACAAGTCAAAATATGATGTTTAGTATTAATCTAGAAAAGGAATTCTCAGCCATTTCTAAGTGATACCAACCAACCAAGATGATTTCATTAATCTTTACTTTCTGTAATCTGTATTAAGAAAATGTTATTTTCTTCATATTTTTCAAATAAGATGTATTAAAACGGTATCTCTACTATTTGTCTTTTAATGCATACCTCTGTTGTTTTTAGGATTCTAATACACATTTGTACCCTCTAAGAGCCTCTGACATAGGCTCTCCTATTCCCATTTCTCATTTTACAGTTGAAGAGACTGAAGGCCACGTTCCAACTGGTTCTTCCATTTGTTATCTGACACAGTGTTCTCTACACAGCTTGGTCAAAACTCAAGATTCTGAAGAGAAAAAGAGTTTTAAACGTTTTGTACTTTTCTTTTGACAGAGCTGAAAAGCTTCAGCTGCTGAATCACAGGCCTATGACTGCTGTTGAGATCCAGCTGGTGAGTGAAGGAGGCCTGAACGTGAGGGGATTGGTCCCTGGGCCTGAGAGGGAAGAAGGGTGATAAAGCTGAGACCAGACAAGGCTGGAACTGCCATTTCTTGAAAAGACTGCCCGACTACCCGCATTTCATAAGTGAAAGGAGACCGTACCAGTTTGATCCTACTTAGTATGGACTTAGTGAAAGTAGAAGAGTAGAGGAAATTTAGTTCCTTCCTTAGGATTTGGGCCTTGGCAGCTCTTTGTCTCCCTTGATGTCCTACCCCATTCTGGCCATTGCTTTCCTGTAGGGGTTGTTGCCAACCAGATGTTGCATGAAAACAATAGACTCACCGTGACTCTGGCAGAATTTCTCCTCCCCGACTCCCACCCTTCGACCCTACTCTTCCTGTTTCTGTTCTTGGTTCATGGAGCACATGTGCACTTCCCCCCATGCTCTCTTTCTCTCTCAGCCTCCTGGCCCAGTCTGCCAAGCCAGAAACCTGGAAGTCATTCTCTGCCTTTGATCTCATATGCACTTAGTCCCCAGGTTCTGCTGCTTCTGTCTTCCCTTGTTCTCTCTTCTCTCCCTGCTGCACTGTGTTCGTTTCTGTCATTTCTCAGTGTGGCTCTTGGCGGTTGTCCTCTCTCGTCGTCCCTGCCTCAGTCTGGCCCCTCCAGCCCACCTTCTCCCCCACGGTCAGAGTTCACTTTCTGAAACCACAGACCTGATCGTCTTGTTTCCCTACATACGATCATTCAGTGGATTCTCATAACTTGCAAGACTACACAGCAATCACAGCATAAAGCTTTAGAATTGTGCAAGGCAGCCCGAGTAGAAGCCACACATGGTCTGAGGAGAATATGAAAATGAGGCCCAGCGAGACAAACTGAGTGGTTGCCGTATTGGTGTACTGGGCAGTTTCCCTCTGCCGATAGGGCAGAGAACACCGTTAAGCTCCAAATATTAGGCAGGCCATTTAACTGCCAGTAAAAAACAAAACAAAACAAACAAACAAACAAAAACCTGATTGGAGAATTAACAAAATGAGAATTAAGGAGTTTGCAAAGTCAGTTTTAGAAGTACTGATCCTTTGTCAAAGTTCCTTCAGAAAAGTGTGGAAGAAAGTAGCCAAAAATACCTATGATGTTTAGAGTTGCTTTAAAAGAACCCTTTTTTTTAAAGGTCACGGGGCATTTAATTTTTGACTAAAACTTTTATTGTCTTCCCAATGTTGTTTCTGTCCTTCAAAATGCACCCAAAATTAAATTAGAAAAATTCCTTCCATAAAGGGTGACTTTCTGGGGAAACTGGCCTTTAGGCTAATTAGAGATCCTTTTTTTTTTGGTACCCTTATTCTGATGCTTTCAACTGTGTCGGAGATTCAACTTAGAAAAGAAAAAACAAACAAATCAGCAAGAAACTAATCCATGTCCCTCTGGGTTAAAGATCACATGTTCTGTCTCCTCCAACTTTAATCAGCAACATATGTTATTCATGGCTTAATGACAGATGGAGAGAGGAGATGAGGATTAGCGTGACCTCATCCCAGCGCCTGTAGAAAGCTCTATCATTACTTGGTACGATTAGGTGCTATTAAGAGTGCCTACTATATGCCGTGGGTTTTGTGTATGTCACCTTTAATGCCCTTGTCATAGTCTTTGCTAGTGAGCGGCTAACTGGGTCTGTCTGACTCAAAGCCTTACTTTCTCCTCCAAGCCGTGTGCTTTGCAAGCGAGAAGAAAGATGTGTGTGGCGTGCCCTGAGACTGTCTGTTCTTTTCTCCTTTTCGCAGGTAGGTAGTAGGTCTTGATAAACACTGTGTCTGTTGTTTCCCAGCAGTTGGACCATTTTATAGTCAGATTTTCCCCAGCCTGGAATTTGGCTACAAAGGGTGGCACAGCATTTACCAAGGCTTGTGGCAGTATCTCTTCTCCCAAGAGCAGGATAGGAAATGAGGTTTCACACAGGGTGCGAAGTACAGAGGACTTGAGAATTTCCCTGCGTTAACCTTACAGCCATTTATTCTTCCTGCGTCCGGAAATATTTTCAGCATCCAGCATTTATTAGTGTTCAGTTTTGGAGGCTGAAGCTCCTTCTTTTAGTTAAACCTGAGCCATGATTTGTTGGGAGCCGCAGAGCCACAGGTGACTGCCTGCTGTCTGAGGAAATGAGGACGCCACCATTCTCTGTGATTTCTGCCACTCCCTGTTGTGTATTCGTTTGAGACGGTTTGTGAGCTCTCTGGCCTGAACAGCACCACCATATATGCCTGTTATAAGTTAGTGATTATAAAATGTCTTGGATTATGTAGAGTTTTATGGCTTACAAAACACTATATGTTCTCATTTGGTCCTTACTGTAGACATTAATTCCATTTTACATTAGAGAAAAATTGAAATTTATGGAGATTAAGTGAATCGTTCTGGGTCAGATAGCTACAAGTGTCCATATTTAATTAGGTTTGAGTTATTTTGTTGTTCTGGGTAAAGGAGGAAGTTCACCTTGACAGCTTAGAGTGAGAAACAACCATCTTGGGAGTATAGCAGCCCAGTTTGACAGCCCCTAGGAATCGATGTGGTCTTCGTATGTGATAAAAATTTATCATTGACCCATCTGCAAATACTTTGGATTTTTACATTCCATTTGCCCTTATATTCCAAGCAACTTGAAACCTCAGGTGTTTGAGAACTTTGAGATGGTGCTTTGCATTTCTTTATTTGGGCTCAGTTTCTTCTCTGTTGGGAAGAAAAGGTGAGGAGTAATACACTTAGTATCATTTTACCTTGATCCAAGAGGGATTAGTAAGTGTTTGGTTTCTGAAAGTTTCTTTTTTGTGTATATGTGTTTCATTTTGCTTAATGAGGTTTAGGTTTTCTTCTGTGACTGGGAATCTTGGTTCGAAAAGGAAAGTGTCTGACCCTGATGGCTGTGTGCTGATGAAAGCTTCTGCTCTTCGGCCCTCTTGCCACGAACACATTTAGCTGACACCTGATCTTCGTTTTCTCTGCCAGACCCAGAGATCGGGATGCAAGATGGTGGCCTGTTCAAGTCTTCTCTATTTGGTTTTCTAAAAATGAAGACCTCTCAGAAGTCATAGAACTAAATTCTTTCAAACCAGTGGACTTTAGTTTGCATCTCTGAGAGAAGAAAGCATAGAGGCATGGTGTTGTAGAAAGGGCTGGCATCCCAAGTCAAAAGACCTTGCACTGCTTGCTGTGAGACCCAGGTCAGGTTGTCTTTATAATGCTGAGCCTGCGCTTACTCCTCTGTAATGTGTCCCAAAGTGATGGACCGCGTGCTTGAGAAGCTCTGGCAGTGGTGATTCTGGGAAAGCACCGGCGCACATGCTGGTGGGAGGTTGTCCATGTTCTCAGACTCGTCTGAATCTCCTTTCCCGCTTCCCCTGAGTCATGAAGCAGTTCATGATCAACTGCACATGCCAGTTTATGAATTTGGAGACATTCCTCTCTCAAATGGAGATCATCTTTTCTTAGGATCAAATCATCAAATCGGACGTACCCCTTTCCAACTCCTTTCTATTTTGGACGCAGTCTGTGTTAGATTACTTCCTTTTATACACCCTGATTTTGCATGTCTGGTTTAAAAAATGGGTTTTTGCGGTTTATTTTCTTACTGCGGTTCATTTTACGGAGCCTTTGAATTTTTAGGAAATAGTCATTTTATTTCACAGCGTGATGGGAAGTAGTCCCATTGGTTCACTCAGGATGTTCTCCATTCTAGAACACTCAGGATTATTCTCTGGTTGTAGAAACATCTTTGGACCTAGGTGAATGAAGAGACCAATGGTTTGCCAGGAGTTTGTGATGTGATCTTGGACACGTCACCTGACTTGATGAGTTTCTGTACTGTTGTTACTGTTGTCTGTAAAGTGAGGCAGTCAGACTGAAATCCTTTTCAGGGTTGTAAGCCTAGCCTGTCATCTTGTTTTACTTAAATCTGCTAGGATTTCTTTGTGGAATTCCTTGTGGTCTTAGTTGCCAGATTTCAGAGATTGCTGTGGGAATGCCACAGAGCAGAACCCTGGACACCTTAAGCTGTTTGTGATAGATGGCTGGTGCCACTAAGTGAACATGGGTAAGTAATTTGCTTGTTTTTAAGATTAATTGCTCTTAAAACATTGCTCTTAAAAACATTGTTGACTATGTTTGTATTCATTAATATATCGAGAGCTAGAGGTGAGGCTAAGAAAGGTGGCTCATAATTGTGGATTGTCTGTGTATAGATTTCCAGGACATGTCAAACTGGGCTTTAAGTGGACCTAATTTAGTGAGGCAGCGGGGGATTGTTTCCCAGCCGTCACTCATCAGGCTCTTGCTCCACGTTCCCAGGAGATGACAGGGCTGCGTGGTGTGTGTTGGATTGATTGTCAGTGTCAGTGCTGGGCAGGCCTGGCTTGAGATTCTCATTCTGTCCTTTGCCAGGATTGTTGTGAGGGTTAAAAGAAATAACAGACTGCTATGTGCAGTCAGGCACATGAGCTCCCTGAAGAGCTGTTAGTGTGGTGGGAGTGGGGACGAGAAAAAAATAAACCATTTGGCACGCAGTGGGCCATTGTCAGATGAGTTGTTGATATAATTCATAAGTTACAGCTGTGCTTGTGAAAGACAAAAGTATGTAAAGTGCCATTTCACTCCCTGGAGGTGCGTTTTCTTTGCACATACAACATATTCATGTGTGCATGTGGATGGGTATAGAACTGGTAGGGTTTTCTGTTTCTTGAAGAAAATGCTAACCCGCAACTTGCTTTTTGCCCTGACCCATTTTGAGCAGTCGCGTAGGAATTGGAGCTGGCTTCTCCCTCCCTTGGAGCCAGGATGGAGAGGACCCGGAGACCTGAGGGGGCTCTGGAGCCGGGCCCCGAGCTCGGCATGCCAGAGGCCAGCGGACTGAGGGCAGGGGTGGACTCCGCCTGTGCGGCTCCTCTGTAACCCTTAGAGGTTTTCTTCTGCAGATGGTGGAGGAGAGTGAAGAACGGCTCACAGAGGAGCAGATCGAAGCCCTCCTCCACACCGTCACAAGCATTCTGCCTGCTGGGCCAGAGGCTGAACAGAAGAAAAACACGGATGACGTGACGATGGATGAAGAGGACCCAGCATAGAGGAGCACAGCCAGCCCGACCGCCTCATGAAACTGAAAAACCCAGCAGCCATTTCCCAGCCATTTCATTTCTATCCCAACAGGCCTGATATCGTGGTTGGTTGGAGAAATCACAAAAATAAGCTAAAAAGAAGTACTTATGCCTCTGGGAGATGAAACATGGTGAAGACAGACTGAGGCTTTCAGGGCAGAGAGCTGAAGAGAGGAGGACAGAGTCAAAGAGGACAATGACTGTGCAGCCCTCTGTGGTAAAAATACTTCTTCTGTGGCCTTCGCCACAGTTGTGGGCAGGGCCCCGTACACAGCTGGTGAATACTTGTGTTGCCTTTGATGGGCTGTGTCCTAATTAGTTTCATCTGCTTCCCTTGGAGCTTTCCCAAGCAGGGGTGCTGAGCGCTGTTGGGGTGAGAGCTGAGTGAGGAGAATCCGGTTAGATGGCTAGAAACTCCCAGAGCAACACGTAGTAGTTGCCCTAGGTTAGAATGAGCCACTGAGCTTGGCTCACTGTAGAGGAATCCTTTCCTCGAGAACATCAAAGATAAGAGCGGCCTGGCCAACCAACCCTTCATCAGGTCTGAAGCCTCCTTCCCTCTGCTGGCAAGGGTGTTGTTGACCAGCTCACTGTTTAGTTGGAAATGTTAGGGCACCAGCCCATACCAGGTGCAAAGCAGCACAGCAGGCTGCGTGGCGGAGGCAATGGAAGTACAGCGTCGGCCACCTTTCTGACCCCCTGCGGTTTCCTGCCCTGAGACGGGAGCCCTGGGCACACACCACCTCTTGAGGCCAGGTGAGCTTCACTTGCACAAGGGGCAGATTGTCTGCATCTTTTGAAAGGGCGCAAATAGGGACCGAATATGAAGAACCAGAGGTTGGTTAATAAGAATTTGAATTTGTTGGCTATGGCAAGGTTGCTTCAGTTGTCCAGTTTCAAATATTAGGATAATTACCATGTGAAGAGCTTGTTGATATTGAGGCTTTAGAGAGTTCAGTAGCTCCAGACGTGTGGTTGCCTTTGGGCCTGGGAAGATTGCTAAAAATTAATTTCCTACATTTGCCCTGCTCCCCATTTGGGGAAGAAAATGCCCACAGACATTAATTTTCCAAATCAGTATTCGTTTTGTTGTGAGATTACATATTTTCGGTGCTATTAATTGGATTACTTCCCATGCCCTTGCAGTTACAAGATTATTTCAACCTCCCCACCACCCCTGCCAGTTACAGTTATGTCATTCTTAACCTTATCATCTGAGGATCAGCTGAGACCTGTTTACAGAAAACTGGAATTCATGAGGCATTTGTTTTTAAATCTCTCTTCGGTATTGGGAGTTTTACCAAGAACTGTTGATTTATTTGTCAAGGCATCGTACGGGGGTACCTGTGTCACTGTTTCGTTTTAACCTTGAGTGTATTCAGTGCATTTTCTTAATGGATTAATCTAGTTAATAATACATTGTTTCCAAGTGACCGCCAATTTTTGGTATTTTTATAAATCTTTAAAGCGTTTGTTTTGCCATGGATGGAAAAATAAAATCTGACTTAAAAGGTAAAATGTGTGAATTTTTTGTTAAAAAAAGAAGCTGGATCTATTTAGGTCTGAAATCTATTTTAGATTGCAAGAAAATTTTAAGTTTCTGTATTTGGGGCCTGAATTTCACCTCAGTTTCTGATAATGGCAGGCAGTCTCTGGAAGACTTAAGCTTTATAGATAAGAAACGTATTCTGTATAGTATTCCTGTCATGTTAATAGCATTTCAGAAATAAGATAACTTGCACAAGAAACTTAATCAGTATCATATCTGGGAAGGAGAGCTGGGGAGCCTGGGAATCTTACTTTTCATTTTATATCCTTCATTGTGGTTTTAGTTTTTGACCATATGACTGTTGTATTCTTTAAAAAGAAAAAAAGTACGTCCATGTGCTTGTTGTCCTTGGCCTCTGTAAATGTTATTGAATGTGTACTTGACATTGAATTATGTCCCATACAAAGGCTGACACCCAGTGTCTGGTCACCCTAGGAAAGGCAGCTGTGAGGGGAACTGGGGCAGGCATATGAGGAAGGCCGAGTTTTGAGAACTAATGCCAGTGCCTAGCTCAGTTACTGTAGCTAAATATATTTTTAGGTCGACCAGTCTCCCTTTGTTATTCCAGACTTTCCTAGAATCTCAGTTCACTTTTTTTTTTTTTTTCAATTGTAGGGGAAAGCTCTGGTTTTTGACACAGGAAGATTTTTTAGTTATTTATCAAGAAGATACCACTGAGCTCTTAAAAAATTGACTCCCAGTTAGAGGTTTACCCAAATATTTCCCTTGCCTCCTTTTACTTAAAAGTTACAGTATGAGGGTGCCTGGGGGGTTCAGTTGGTTAAGCGTCAGACTCTCGATTTTGACCCGGATTGTGATTTCAGGGTCATGAGATCGAGCCCCACGTTGGGCTCCATGCTCAGTGGGAAGTCTGCTTGAGATTCTCCCTCTCCCTCCTCTGCTCCCCCTCCCACAAGGCTCTCTCTAAATAAATAAATAAATAAATAAATAAAATTATCTTTAAAAAAGTTATAGTATGACCTACTGCCACCTCAGAGGACTTCCCATTTAGTCAGGGTTTGTTCATAAAATAATGTGTACCATTTCCCTAATTAATAATTGTGTACCAGCTCTCAAAAGCTTACACCCTAGTGAGAAGTAAGTAAATTAATACTCCAGAATAGTCTTTGCTAAATCGTCTTCTCCCCTGAAACTAATTTAACACAGACTTGTGTAAATGGATCATTTCTCAGTAAACTATAAAACAGATCACATACTCTGAAAAGAATCACAACCTTATTTAATTACACAGTGAACAAATGGGATAAAAGGAAGTAAAACTGCTTAGAGATCCTTTTATATATTTTTTAAATTAAGATATAATTTACATACCATAAAATTTACCCTTTTAAATTCTATTCTGTGGTTTTGAGTATATCACAAGGTTGTACCACCATTGCTCCTAATTCCAGAATTTTGTTCATCTTAAAAAAGCCCCATACCCATTAGCAGTCACTCTTCATTAACTTTTCCACCCCAGCCTCTGGCAACCACTAATCTACTTTCTACTTTATGTATTTGCCTATCCGGGTCATTTCATATAAATTGAATCGTACAGTATGTGGCCTTTTGTATCTGACTTCTTTCATTTAGCATATTTTCAGGGTTCAGATATGTTGTACTATGAATAGTTCATTGAATGAATATACCACTTTTGTTCATTCATTCATCAGTTGGTGGACATTTGGGTTGTTTCTGCTTTGGCTGTTAGGAAATACGCTGTTGTGAACATTCACGTACAAAATTTTTGTGACTTATGTTTTCCTTTCTGTTGCATATACTTACAAGTGGAATTGTTGGGTCATGTGATAACTGTTTAACTGTTTGATGAACTGCCAATCTGTTTTCCATAGTACTTGCACCACATCGTGTTCCCACCAGCAGTGCATGACGGAATCCAGTCTGTCTCTCGTG
Source organism: Ailuropoda melanoleuca (assembly GCF_002007445.2). Taxonomy (NCBI): domain Eukaryota; kingdom Metazoa; phylum Chordata; class Mammalia; order Carnivora; family Ursidae; genus Ailuropoda; species Ailuropoda melanoleuca. Next base: position 14,907,564 of record NC_048227.1, on the reverse strand, counting down.
TTACTACTGTCCCTCTGATTGATTATACCCATCCTAGTGGTTGTGAAGTGCTTCTCTTTGTGGTTTTGATTTGTAATTCCCTAATGGCTGTTAAAGCTGAGCATCTTTTCATGTCCTTACTGGCCAAATATTTTTATATGTTCTTTGAAGAAATGCTTATTGAAATCCTTTGCACTTTAAAAAAAAGTAGACTTTTTCAAGGAGTTTTAGGTTTACAGAGAAATTGAACAGAAAGTACAGGGAATTCCTATATAACCCCCTGCCCCAGTTTCCCCTATTATTAGCATCTTGCATTAATGTGGTGTATTCATTATAATTGGTGAGCCAATGTTGATAAACTTTTACTACTTAAAGTTCATAGTTTACGTTAAGGTTCAGTCTTTGTGTTGTACAATAGAAAGTGCAGTAATGCATACATAGAATGGGTATTGACAAATACATGTGTTCCACCGTTATGGTATCATCAGAATATTTTCAATGCCCTGAAAATACCCTGTCATTCCCCTTCCTTCCTCCAAATCCCTTTCAATCACTGACATTTTTTTTTTTAAAGATTTTATTTATTTATTCGATAGAGACAGAGACAGCCAGCGAGAGAGGGAACACAAGCAGGGGGAGTGGGAGAGGAAGAAGCAGGCTCATAGTGGAGGAGCCCTATGTGGGGCCCGATCCCACAACGCCGGGATCACGCCCTGAGCCGAAGGCAGACGCTTAACCGCTGTGCCACCCAGGCGCCCCAATCACTGACATTTTTACTGTCTCCATAGTTTTGCCTTTTTAGAATGTCAAATAGTTGGAATCATAACAGTATGTGCTCTTTACAGATTGGATTTTTCACTTAGCAATATGCATTTAAGGTTACTTCATGTCAGGACCCCTGGGTGGCTCAGTTGGTTAAGCGTCGCCTTCGGCTCAGGTCATGATCCCAGCATCCTGGGATGGAGTCCCGCATCAGGCTTCCTGCTCAGCGGGGAGCCTGCTTCTTCTTCTTCCTGCCGATCCCCCTGCTTGTGCTCTGTCTCTGTCTCTCTGATAATTAAATAAATAAAATCTTTAAAAAAAAAAAAAAAAAGGTTAGTCCTTGTCATTCCGTGGCATGATAGCTTATTTCTTTTTAGGATTGAATAATATTCCGTTGTCTAGATGTACCAGTTTGTTTATCCACTCACCTATTGAAGGTCATCTTAATTTCTTCCAGATTTTGTAATTATCAAAAAGGGTCACTATAAACATTTGTGTGCACATCTGTGTGGACAGATGTTTTCAGCTCATTTTGGTAAATACCAAGGAGTATAATAGCTGGATCATAGGGTAAGGGTATATTTAGTTTTGTAAGAAACTGCCAAACCATATTACAAAGCGACTGTACCATTTTGCCGCAGTGAGTCAAGAGTTCTTTTTGTTCTATGTCCTCACTAGAATTTGGTGGAATCCATGTTTTGGATTTTGGCCATTCTAATAGGTGTGTAGTGATATTGTGCTGTTTTAATTGCAATTCCCTAAAGACATCTGTATATCTTTATTAGTGCGTGTCCAGATCTCTTGCCTATTTTTTAATTAGGTTGTTTTTTTATTGTTGAGATTTAAGTGGTTTTTAAAATATATTCTGGATACTAGGCCTTTATCAAATAGGCGTTTTGCAAATATTTTCTCCTGGTCTATGATTTATCTTTTTATTCTCTTTTAACAGTCTTTTACAGAACAAAAGTTTTTAATTTTAATGAAGTCCAGCCTGTCCATTTTTTCTTTCATGGATCATGGTTTTGATGTTGTACCTGAAAAGTCATCATGAAAACTAGATTATCATCATGAAGTCACCTAGATTTTCTCCTGTGTTATTTTGAAGTTTTATAGTTCTGTATTTCACATTTAGGTCTGATTCATTTTGAGTGATTTTTGCAAAAAATGTAAGGTCTTCATCTACCTTTTTTTTTTTTTGGTCGTGTGAATATCCAGTTGCTCCAACACCCTTGTTGAGAAGACTGTCCTTTCTCCATCCACTTGCTTTTGATCCTTTGTCAAGATCAGCCACCTCTCTTTGTATAGGTAATTCTGGGCTTTAATATATTCCATTGTTCTGTCTTGTGTACTCTTTCACCAGTATCACACTGTCTTGGTTACTGTAGCTTTGTGTTAAATCTTGAAGTCATGTAGTGTCCCATCTCCTTGTTCTTCTCCTTTGCCCATTTTTAATTGAGTTGTTGTCTTTATTGTTGAATTGCAGGATTTCTTCATATATTCTGGGTACTAAACCCTTAGCAGATATATAATTATTTTCTCTCTCTCTCTTTTTTTTTTTTTTTGGTGTTTTTTTTCACTTCTTGATGGTGTCTTTGCAGCACGTAAGTTTTTAATTTTGATGAAGTCCAACGTATCTTTTTTTCCTTTGGTTTCTTCTGGGTTTGGTGTCATATCTAAGAATCCATTGCCTAAATCCAGATCATAAATATTTACTCCTCTGTAACTTCTAAAAATTTTATACATTTAGGTCTTCAGTCCATTTTGAGTTAATTGTTGTCTATGGTGTGAAGAAGTGTCCAGCTTCACTTTTGCATGTGTATATCCATTTGTCCTAGTACCATTTGTTGAAACCTATTGCCCTCCAAGCATTTTGTCCCTGAAAAGTAGGTGACTACTAAGTTTTATCAGTCAGGCTTGGGACTACTTAGTTATCTGTCAACTTGGGTCCTTATTAAATATGATAATCTACAGCAGCCTCTAGCCCCTTTAGACTTCACTGTATTGTTTAGAACAGGGGTCAGCAAGGACCAGATAATACTTGAGGCTTTGCAGTTCATAAGGTACTGTCACAACTACTTAATTCTAATGTTACAACACAAAGGCAGCTATGGACAATTTATGAATAGATGAGTGTGACTGTGTTCCAGTAAAACCACAAAAATCAGGCCACAGGCTATTTGCTGACCCCTTGTTTAGATAGTTCTAGAGTAGGGAGAAGAGGGTTCCCTATCCACCAATAACCTTCCTCATGAGGTCCTCACCGTGGCTTACTTTTCCATAGGACACTGGGGATTTTTCCATAAATGCTTCAAGAGCTGGCATGCCCAATCCTGGTTGAGATTCTCCCCACTAGCATGATACAGAAGTCTCATGGAGTGGGTTTAATTTTGACTGCCTACCTACCACACACTATTGAGGCTGCCTTAAGGACTCTGTGCTCAGTCACAACTACTATAATTTTGGGTATCTAGTTCATTGAGCACACGGTATATGCCAAGATCAGTGCTGTATACTTGGGCCACAAAGTCAAGCCTCAAGATACATATATCCTGCAAAATAAGACAGTTTAGTTAATACCTCAAGGCACTGTTTATTCTCTGATCCACTGCGTACCTGCCTGTACTTAATATCTTAAAGTACTTTTTCTTTACATCATATCCTCAGCTCAAAAACTAGAAGTCTTCCTATGGCATTGAAAATAAAAATTCCCTAGTGATATCAACAAAGTGGAGGACTAGGAAGCTCTAAGCTCTTGTTCTCCCACAGAGACATTAAGAACAATCAAAAGCTAGCTAAAGTGAGCTTGAGGGAGGTGCCTGGGGTCAGCAAAGCGTCTGCCTTCGGCTCTGGTCACGATCTTGGGGTCCTGGGATTGAGCCCTGTGTCAGGCTCCCTGCTCAGCAGGAGTTTGTTTCTCCTTCTCCCTCTGTGCTCGCTTGCTCTGTCTCTCTCAAATAAATAAAAATCTTTTAAAAAAATAATAAGGTGAGCTTGAGGGAGCTCAGGACAACAAAGGGCAAAAGAAGTCCTTCCCTATCAGTAATTACTTTAAACGTAAATAGATTAAACTCCTCCATCAAAAGGTGCAGATTGACAGCATGGATTTTTAAAACAATGCTGTTTCCAAAAGACTCACTTTAGACCTAAGGACACAAGTAGATTAAAAATGAAAGGATAGGAAAAGATATGTCATGCAAATAGTAACCGAAAGAAAGCAGTAGTGAACATACTAATATGAGACAAAATAGACTTAAAAATTTTAAAAGGTTATAAGAAACAAAGATATATTAATAAAGAGTTCAGTACAGCAAGAAGATATAACAGTTTCAAACATTTGTGTACCTAATAGCAAACCTTCAAAATGTTTGAAGCAAAATTTGACAGAATTGAAGAGAGAAAGAGAGAGCTGTATAGTAATGGTAGGTGATTTCAGTACCACTTTCAATAATGCTAGAACACCAGACAGAATCAATAAGGAAATAAAGGACCTGAGCAATACTATAAACCAGTTGAACCTAGCAGACACACAGACACTACCCCAACAAGAGCAGAAAACACAATTTTCTCAAGTGAACATGGACCATTCTCCAGTAAAAACTATAGGCCACAAGACAAATACATTTCAAAAGTACTGAAATGATACAAAATATGTTTTCCTATTATAGCAGAATAAAATTAGAAATCAGCTGAAGGAGAACTGAAAAATTCATAATTATGTGGAAATTAAATAACACACTCTAAAAACCAATGGGTCAAAGAAGAAATCGTAAGGGAAGTTATGAAAAATCTTGACACAAATGAAAGCAGAACCACAACATTCCAAAATATATGTGATACAACATAAACAGCGCTAAGGAGGGAATATGTAGCTGTAAATGCTTACATAAAAAAGATGAAAGGGGCGCCTGGGTGAGTCAGTTGGTTAAACATCCGACTCTTGATTTTGGCTCAGGTCATGATCTCAGTCAGGATCATGAGATCCAGCCCCATGAGCGTAAGATTCTCTCTCCCTCTCCCTCTGCCCCTCCCACCTCTGCTCACATGCTCGTTCTCTCTCTCTAAAATAAGATTTAATTTAATTTTTAAAAAAGATGAAAGATCTCAAATCATTCAACTTAACTTTACACCTTGAGGAAGTGGAAAAAGAACACTCTAAGCCCAAAGCTAGCAGAAGGAAGGAAATAAAGATTCGAACAGTGTCTTAGACTGTTTGGGCTGCTGTAACAGAATATCATAGACTGGGTGGCTTATAAACAAATTTATTTTTTTTGAAGATTTTATTTATTTATTTGCCAGAGGGTGTGGGAGAGAGAGTGAGAGTACAAGCAGAGGGAGCAGCAGGCAGAGGGAAAAACAGGCTCCTGCTGAGCAAGGAGCCCAACACAGGACTTGATCCCAGGACCCTGGGATCGTGACCTGGGCCAAAGGCAGACCCTTAACTGACTGAGTCACCCAGATGTCCCTATAAACAGAAATTTATTTCTTAAAGTTCTGGAGGCTGGGAAGTCCAAGATCAAGGCCTTGGCAGATTTAGTGTCTGGTGAGGATGTGCTTTCTTGTTCATAGACTGCTGTCTTCTAACTGTGCCCTCTTGTGGCAGAAGAGGGGAGGGAGCTCTGTAGGGTCTCTTTTAAAAGGATACTAATCTCATTCATGAGAGCTCCATTCTTCTAACTTAATCACATCCCAAAGACTCCACCTCCAAATACATTGAGGGTTAGTATTTCAACATATGAATTTTGGGGGGACACAAACATTCTATGCATAGCAAGCAGATAAAATAGAGAATAGGAAAACAATAAAAAAATCAAACCAAAAATTGGGTCTTCAAAAAAGTCAACAAATTGACCAAACTTTAGCTAGGTTGACTAAGGAAAAAAAGAAGACTCAAGGTACTAAAATCAGGGGAAAAAAGTGAGAATATTACTATGATTTTGTGGAAATTAGAAAGATTATAAAGAAGTACTATGAATAATTGTATGTCGACAAATTGAATAACCCAGATGAAATGGACAAACACACAACCTACCACGATGATCGTGAAGAAATTGAAAATATGAATAACTAAGGATGTTGAATCAGTAACCAAAAAAAATTCAACAAGCCAAGGACCAGATGGCTTCTCTAGTGAAATGTACTAAACATTTAAAGACTGAAGTAATGCCAATATTTATCAAATTCTTCCAAAAAATTGAAGAATGGGAATGCATACTAAGCAATTCTATGATGGCAGTATTACCCTGATACCAAAGCCAGACAAAGACACTTCAAGAAAACTAAAGACCAATATCCCTTATGAATATTGATGCAAAAACCTCAACAACATGCTAGCATATTAAAAGGACTAAAGGCCACATGGGAAAAATGCACAGCTAACATCATACTCAATAGTGAAAGGCTGAAAGCATTTCTTCTAAGATTAGGAGCAAGAAAATTATGCCCACTTTTGCCACTTCTATTCATCATAATACTTGAAGTTCTCTTCAGAGCAATTAAGCAAGAAAAAGAAAGAAAAAGGTGTCCAAATTGGAAAGGAAGAAGTAAAATTATCTCTGTTGACAGATAACATCATCTTATATGTAGAAAACCATAGATTCCACAAAAACATCATTAGAACTGACAATTTTGGTCAGGGTGGCAGAACACAAAATCACCACACAAAAATCGGTTGCATTTGTATAGCCTAATAATAACCTGAAAAAGATATTAAGAAAACTATGTATTCCATTTACAATAGCTTTGAAAAAAATAACTCCTTAGAAATAGATTTAACTAAGGAGATGAAAGACTTGCACACGGAAAATGACAAAATGTTCCTGAAAGACATTAAAGAAGACAAATAAATAGAAAGACATCCCATGTTCATAGATTGGAAGACCTAATAGTGTCAAGATGTCAAAGCTACACTAAGTGATCTACAGATTTAATGCAGTCCCTGTCAAAATCCCCTTGACATTTCTGTGGAAATAGAAAATCCATCCTAAAATTCAAATGGAATCCTGAGGGACCCCCAAACAGCCAAAATAATACTGAAAAAGAAAAAGTTGAAGATCTCACACTTTTTTTTATTTCAAAACTTACTGCAAAGCTACAGTAATCAAAAACAGTGTGGTACTGGATAAAGACAGACATATAAACCAATAGAATAGAATAAAAAGTCCAGAAATAACCCCTTGTAGGTAGGGTGCCAATGCTATTCAATGGGAAAGACAATCTTTTCCACAAATGGTCCTGGGAAAATTAGATAGCCACATGCAAAGGAATGAAAATGAGCTTTACCTTACACCGTATACAAAAATTAACTGAAAGTGGATCAAAGACCTAAATGTAAGAGTTAAAATTATAAAACTCTTGGGGTGGGTGCCTGGGTGGCTCAGGCAATTAAGCGTCTGACTCTTGATTTTGGCTCAGGTCATGATCTCAGGATCCTGGGACTGACCCCGCCAGGGGCTCTGCATTCAACAGGGAGTCTGCTTGAAGATTTCTCTCCCTCTCCCTCTCCCTCTGACCCTCCCCCCTAAAATAAATAAATAAATCTTTAAAAAACAAAACTGTAAAACTCTTGGAAGAAAACATAGGAAAGCTGCATGACTTTGGATTTGGTAATGGTTTTTTTCGACATGCACAGGCAACGAAAGAAGATTGGTAAGTTGATCATCAAAATTTAAAACTTTCATGTGTCAAAATGCACTGTCAAGAGAATGAAAAGGCAACACACAGAATGGAGAAAATATTAGCAAATTATACATCTTAAAAGCAACTAATGCCCAGGATATATAAAGAACTCAACAAGAAGAAACAAACAAACAGGGCGCCTGGGTGGCTCGGTCAGTTAAGCATCTGCCTTTGGCTGAGGTCATGTTCCGGGGGTCCTGGGATTAGGCTCCACGTGGGGCTCCCTGCTCAGTGGGGAGTCTGCTTCTCCCTCTCCCTCTGCTGCTCCCCGTTTGTGCTCTCTGGCTTTCTCTGGCTCTCTGTCAAATAAATAAAATCTTTAAAAAAAGAAAAGAAAACAACCTAATTCAAAAATGGGCAAAGGATTTTGGATAGACATTTCTCCAAATAAGATACACAAATGTTCCATAACCTTGTGAAAAGATGCTGAACATCATTAGTCATTAGGGAAATACAAACCAAAACCACCAAGAGATCCACACCCATTAACATGGCTAATACAAAATAACACAGAAAATAACGAGTGTGGGTGAAGATGTGGAGATGAAGATGTGGAGAAATTAGAATCTTTGTGCATTGCTTTTGGGAATGTAAAATGGTGCTTTCATTGTGGAAAATAGGATGGTATTTCCTCAATAGTTTAAACATAGAGTTAGCATATCAAACAGCAGTTTCACTTCTGGGTACATACCCCCAAAGAACTTAAACAGGTATTTGTATACTCATGGTCATAGCAGTATTATCTGCAATAACCAAAACGTAGAAACAATCCAAATATCAGTTGATGGATGAATAAACAAAATGCAACACACACACACACACAAACACACACACACACACATACACACACACACGAATGTTATTCAGCCTTTAAGAATGAAATTCTGGCAGATGCTACATGATTGAACCTTAAAGACACTATGCTAAGTGAAATAAGCCAGACATAAATGGACAGATGTTGTATCATTCCACTTATATGAGATGCCTAGAAGAGCCAAATTCACAGAGGCAGAAAGTAGAATGATGGGGGCCAGGGGCTGGACAGAGAAGGAAATGGGGGGGTTACTGTTTCATGGGTACAGAATTTTAGTTTCGGAAGATGAAAAAGTTCTGGAGATGATGGTGGTGAATGTACTTAATGCCACTGAATTGTAGACTTAGAAAGAGTGAAAATGGTAAATTTATGTTATGGATATTTTACCCCAATAAAAAATTTTTAGAAAACCAGGGTAGAAAGCAGAAGAAGCAGGTTTGTTAACCAGAAATATTGGTGTAGTTAAAACTGAGCACTCACTTTGGCAGCCTCCTGGAACCAAAAGATGTATTCTCATAGTGCCAAGAACATGTTGAATGGTTTCGGTAGTTTCATGGAAACTATTGCATTGGTTTAAATTATAGCAGCTAAAATTCTGAACTATATACACACATAATTAGAAGATAACAGTAGAAAGTTAAATATTGGAGCCTGCTTCTCCCTCTCCCTCTTCCTGCTTCTCCCCGTGCTCTCTCTGTGTCAAATAAATAAAATCTTTTAAAAAAAAAGATTGAAATCTTACTACTTAGAAATATAAATCTCAATATTCTGATTAATTTGTTTTTAGAATATAAGCTATATTGTTTGCCTAAATAATATTAAAAAGTGAAACTATTTATTAATATGCAATATCTATATGTCTTTGAAAAATATTAAAGGTATTTTAGTTTGATACTGTGACCAGGGTAAATTAAGATTTAGAAAAATATAAATTGTATCATTCATTCCAAAAATGGCTCTAGGCATATGAAATGCAAAGATAATTTCGAGTATCTGTTTTTAAAGGCACTCATAGTCCACTGAGAGATAACATGCAGGCTCTTCTAATACTATTTAATAAATACCAAGAGAAAGGAAAGCAAACACTATAGAAACACATTGGGAGGGGCATGTAACATGAAGATCGCTCCAGGGAAGAGAGAGTTTCACAGAAATTTAGATAAATAAAACTTTTGAACTGTCTCAAATGTTGAGTGGGAGTTAGCCATGTTTTATGGGTTGAATGGTGTCCCCTACAAAAAAATACATATTTTGGAGTTCTAACACTTGTACCTCAGAATGTGACCTTATTTTGGACCTAGGGTTCTTTACAGAGGTAATCAAGTTAAAATGGGGTCCTTAGGATGGACCCTAATCCAAAATTATTGGAGTCCTTTATAAGGGGAAATTCGGGGGCACCTGATTGGCTCATCAGTTAAGCATCTGCCTTTGGCTTGGGTCATGATCTTGGGGTCCTGGGATTGAGCCCCAGGTCAGGCTCCCTGCTCAATGGGTAGTCGTCTTCTCTCTCTCCCTCTGCTCCCCCTCCCCCCACTTGTGCTCTCTCTTTTTCTCAAATAAATAAAATCATAGGGGAAAAAAGGGGGAAATGTGGACATAGAAGATCATGTGGAGAGACACATGCCAAAGCCAGCCATGCCCAAAAGAGCTCTTCAAAGAAACCAGCCCCATTGTCATCTGTAAGTTGGTGAATGTAATTGATTTGGAACTTCCAATCTCCAGAAGTATGAGACAATAAATTTCTGTTGTTTAAGTGTAAAAAAATAAAAGGATAAAAATCTAAGCATTTAACCCTAGCATTCTAGAGCATTCACAATCCGTCTCCCCCAAAAATTGCCAACTTTATTAGTCTTCTGCACAACCCTCCATTCAAGCCGAATGCTTTCACTCATTATTTACTCAAGCTTTTGAGTGTCTACCATGCAAGGCTTAGGGCTGGGCAGTGGGGCTATGATGAGATTCTGACATCCAGAGTTGCTGCCTTCAGGAAGTTTTATGTTCTAGGGGGACAGATGCTAAATGACTAATTTCACAGTTCATCATTTCATTACAACTATGGTAAGGGTTGGAAATGAGAATGAACCAAGAGAGCGTATAACGGAGAACCCGACCTAGTCTGGGACAATCGGGGAAGTTCTTGGAGAACGTAATGTGTAGACCTATAGGTCAATGAAGGAAAGAACATTCCTTCAAGAGATGTTTGTGTTCTCTTATTTCTGTGCTTTTGTGTACATGGTGCCGTCTGCTTCTACTACATGCCTTCTTTACGAATCCAAATTCTAGGGGTGCCTGGATGGTTCAGTTGGTTAAACGACTGACTTGATTTTGGCTCGGATCGTGCTCTCAAGGGTGGTGAGGTCGAGCCATGCGTTGGGCTCCGTGCTCAGGGAAAGTCTTGCTTCTCTCCCTCTTCTTCTGCCCTTCCCCCCTGCCCCATCTCGCATTTGCTCTCACGCACTCTCACTCTCTCTCTAAAAATAAATAAAATCTTGAAAAAAAATCCCACTCAAGATTTGGCTCATATCCTCCCTTCTCCTGAAAGCCCTCTCTGATCATCTTATGCTGAAGTATTCTCTCCTTGCTGTAAACTAAACAAGTTTGCTGGTTATTAGCTATAAGTTATGCATGGCCTTGTGGTGTTTTCATGATGCTCGCCTTGCCCTATTATATGAATAGAAGTCACCCTTGATTCCAGCCTCCATCCAGTTCATTAGCAAGTCACTTCTGTTTTAATTCCATGCAGAATCTTCTGAGAAGACAATGATTACAGGACTTGGTTTAAATAATCTTAACCTTTTTTATTGTAAAATAAAACACAGATACCAAACACCCCCATATAAATCATGTGAATTATAAGGAGTTGGATTATAAAGAGAATTTATAATTATGATTCATAGCTTAATGAATTCTAAGAACACCTGTATAACTACCTCTCGGGTCAAGAAAGAACTTCACCAGGCACTCCAGAGACCCTCCTTTCACCCTGTCCCAAATACAGTTGCCTTCCTCCTGCGTAGAATGTCCAGTCCTGAACTTGATGGTCGCCATGTCACCGGATTTCTTTATCGATTTGTTACCCAAGTGTGCACCCCCTTACCACAATAGTTTTCTCTTGCCCTTTTGTTGTTGTTGTTTTTTAAACATACCCTTTCAGCCTCTTAATCTTCAAGATCACTCACCATGCCTTTCTTACAATTTCGTGATGAAAATTCCAGGCTGTTTGACCTATAGTGTTTCCCACAGTCCTGGATTTTGCAGATGGCATATTTATAGTACAGTTCAACTTGTTCCTCTCTCTTTTTTTTTTTTTTACTGCATTTTAGCAACAGTCCAGAGGCTTGGTCAGATTCAGGTTTGATCCCCTTGGCAAGACTATAGGTGGTATTGTGTTCTTTAAGCGAGAGGCATATGGTGTCTGTATTGTCTGTTGGTGATATTAGCAGCTGTTGGTGCTCAGTGCCTGGACCTGTTAAATCACTGGGGGTTGCACAATGGTGGTATTCTAATTCGATCACTTTTTATTTATTTATTAAATGGAATATTTTTATAACGAGATTTTTTTTTACCCATCTATCAGTTACCCGTTTTGGGGAAATATAATTATAAATCAGATCTCCTGCCAACACAGAAATTTGCTTCCACAAAATATAGGAAAGAAAGGAAACAGTCTTGTTATTGAATAAGCATTAAACCAGACTGCAATGCACATAATAGCAAATCCATCAAGGAGACTGCAAAGAAAAGTAAGTCCTGTTACAAAATGGCCAGGTAAATAAAATCCATTACATATATGTTAACTGTCTTTATCAAAGGAAAAATAAAACTTCTATCTTTATGACAAGTAGGATGTTACATTAAGGAGCCAAGCACCTAGGTTTAAAAAATCCCAAAAAAGACAATTTCACATTTCAAGGATGGCCTCCAAGAAAGGCATTCCTGGTATGAAAAACTGGCAAGAGGTCTATTTAACTTTTTTTAAAGATGTACATATATCTCAGAAAGATGGAGAAAGCATTTATAATTTCAGGTTTTTTTAAAGGAGATGCTGAAAAGAAGAAGGGGGAATGCTTTCTTTTCTTTTAAGCACCAGAGACATTTAAATTTATTTTATTATTATTTTTAGATTTTTGTTTACCCTACACCTAGGAGTAAAGTTCATGTAGGGAAAGCAAGATACATGTTTGAATCTTTCCTTTTATTTACCTATTTTCAAAATAATGAATTGGCTCCTAAACATTCTCCAAAGGTGACTGATTAGTTTTGTTTGTTTAAAGTACCATTATTAACCCATGGATTTACCCCACTACTGATGGGCTTCAGTCTATATAATTATTATCCTTAGTGCAGCTCAAATTGTCCTCTGAGCCATGATAGATAACCTCTTTAAAGTTGGCTCCTGAGTTTCTCTGAGAGCTTCCTGTGATCTGACATGCAAAGAGTTCCAGGCTCATCTTGTACTTTCCTGTCCTTGAATCATCCATTTCTTCAAAAAGCCCTGGTTTCTTCTAGTACAAAATGGTATTTCGAGACCATCTCTGCCTTGCCTCTGGTTGGTCATTGTGTCTACCTTGTTTCTAGGCCTTTTCAGTCAACAGAGATAGGAATTTATACATATATATATATATATATGATATAAAATATGTTCTAAAAATAAATTATATGTAAATACACAAAATGCATACATATATGAATATATATGCTAGGATGATATGTACATAATACACACAGTATTTTATATAAATATATGCATATATGAGTATGTACATTTTTAAAGATAAAGGTAACTTCTGACTTCATCCTGACGATACTTCCACTTCAAATTCAAGGTTTTTACTTAAATTCTTCTATAGATAGAATTAGAATATCTCATAATTATTGATTATAGAATAACAATAGTAATGCCACCACTACCAGTATGATTACTGAAAATAGTTTAAAATATATTTTTTGTATATGCTTTCCCTTTTACCCTGCATTGTATAATAATCATTCTATACACACATGGCCAGAAATATAGCCATTATTTCCCCTCTTAAGCCTTGTTTAGTCTTAGTTCCACAGCTGACCATTTCTATAATGTTCCTCGCCGTACCTTACGTTCATCTCTCTCTAGTTTTGGTTATGCTGTGTTCCTGTCTCTCATTTTGGTTATCTGGAACTTGTCCTTCAATAGATTCTTCAGTAAGAGCTGAAGGAAAAAGTCTTCCCTGAGCTCTTACATGTTGATAATAGTAAGTGCTCTTTATATTTGAAAGTCAGTTTTGCTGGATATGAAGTCCTTGGGTCACATTTTCTTTTCTTTTGCTGTTAAAAAAAGTCTGCCAATATCCACATTTTGTTTCTTATATAAACCACTTTTTTTTTTGCCTAGATGCCCAAAGTATTTTTTTTCTCCTGAAAGTTTAGTGAGTTTATTAGAATATGTCTTTTTTATTTTATTTTATTTATTTATTTCACAGAGAGAGAGACAGCCAGCGAGAAAGGGAACACAAACAGGGGGAGTGGGAGAGGGAGAAGCAGGCTCCCAGCGGAGCAGGGAGCCCGATGCGGGGCTCGATCCCAGGACTCTGGGATCACACCCTGAGCCGAAGGCTGATGCTTAACGGCTGAGCCACCCAGGTGGCCCCTAGAATATATCTTGATAGTGGTTGTTTGGGTCAAGTGTTCTTAGGTAAACGGTGTGTGTGTGTGTGTGTGTGTGTGTGTGTGTGTGTAGTTCCAAATATTCTTTTTCTTCTATTCAGGAACATTGTCTTAATTTTTTTGTTTTACATATTTTTTTAAAAGATTTTATTTATTTATCTGGCAGAGAGCATGAGAAGGAACACAGCAGGGGGAGTGGGAGAGGGAGAAGCAGGTTTCCTGCTGAGCAGGGAACCTGATACAGGGCTTGATCCCAGGACCCTGGGATCATGACCTGAGCCGAAGGCAGATGCTTAATGCCTGAGCCACCCAGGTGCCCCTGTTTTACATATTTTCTTGATTAATGCATGTTTTATATCAAGATATATATATATATATATATATATATATATATATATTGATTTTTAAATATTTTTTCTTTATTTTTATATTTATTCTATTTAATTTGCTTCAGTCCTCAACTCCAGAGACTTTGATGTTCTATGTTGGCTCTTCTTTGCCTATCCTACATATTTGTTATTTTCAGTCAATTGATTTTATTATTTTCTATAAGACTTCTTTACAATTAAAATTGATTTTCTCTCAGGGCACCTCGGTGGCTTAGTCAGTTAAGCGTCCAATTCTTGATTTCAGCCCAGGTTGTCAACTTAGGGTTGTGGGATTGAGCCCCAAATTGGGCTCCACACTCAGTGGGGAGTTTGCTTGAGATTCACTCTCTCCCTCTCCCTCTGCCCTTCCCCACACTTGTGCACGTGCTCTCTCTCTCTTTGTCTCTCAAATAAATAAAAAAATAAATAAAGTCTTGGAAAGAAATGTTTTTCTTTTGGGGCACCTGGTTGGCTCATTCAGTGAAGCATGCGACTCTTGATCTCAGGGTTGTGAGTTCAAGCCCCGCATTGGGTGTAGAGATTACTTAAGAGTAAAATCGTAGAAAAAAAATTTTTTTAATATTGAAAAAATGTTTTTAATGTTTTCTCCTTTCTATTTCCCTTAAGACATTTTTATTGTTTATTTGCTTTTTTGTTTCTTTAGTTTACTCTTAATTTTACCACTGTATTTCTAATTCTTTACTCATTTCTAAGTTTTTCTTGCTTCTTTTACCATAGCTCTTTCGTGTCTTTATCGTTTTCTTAATGATTTTTAGCTGGTTTTAAAATAGTGGCTGGCTTGCAGTTCCTAGATGGCTCAGTTGGTTAAGCATCTGCCTTTGGCTCAGGTCATGATCTCAGGGTGCTGGGATCAAGCCCCAAGTTGGGCTCCCTGCTCAGCAGGGAGTCTGCTTCTCCCTCTCCCTCTGCCCCTTCCCTGTCTTTGTGCACTCTCTCTCTCCCTCTTCCTCCCTCCCTCTCTCTCTCTCTGTCTCTCAAATAAATAAATAAAATCTTTTTAATAAAAAACAGTGGCTGGCTCAGTTGAGCATGTGACTTTTGATCTCAGGGTCATGAGTTGGAGCCCCACACATTGGGCCTAGAGTTTAATTAAAAAATAAAATAGTAGATTACAATTTGAGCTGTTTTGTGGGCAAAATGTTATTCTGCTCCTTTTCTTTCTTTTTTTTTTTTTTTAATTTTATTTATTTGGCAGAGAGAGAGACAGCCAGCGAGAGAGGGAACACAAGCAGGGGAGTGGGAGAGGACGAAGCAGGCTTCCAGCGGAGCAGGGAGCACGATGCGGGGCTCGATCCCAGAACTCTGGGATCACACCCTGAGCTGAAGGCAGATGCCTAATGACTGAGCCACCCAGGCGCCCCAACCTTTTCTTTTTTTTAATAATAACTTTGTATGAGATTTTTTTTTAAAGATTTATTTATTTATTTGACAGAGATAGAGACAGACAGCCAGCGAGAGGGGGAACACAAGCAGAGGGAGTGGGAGAGGAAGAAGCAGGCTCATAGCAGAGGAGCCTGACGTGGGGCTTGATCCCAGAACGCTGGGAACACGCCCTGAGCCGAAGACAGACGCTTAACCGCTGTGCCACCCAGGCGCCCCTGTATGAGATTTTACCTTATTTTGTGCTGTTTACTTTTATGTGAAATTAGTTTTCTGGAACTTTTAGAGGAAGTTGTGTGGTATAGGATGGATTTTCTAACTTCACAGAGCTCCCTTTTTTGTTGTTTTAATACAGTATTCAAAAATATGGTGGCTTGCCAACTCTGTTCCCCTCCCACTTTTATTTAGATCAAAGACTGGCAAAGGTCACCTGTTTTTATAAATAAAGTTTCATTGAAATACAGTCTTGCCCATTTATTTACATGTTGTTTACACCTGCTCTCAGGCCAAATCAGCAAAGTTGGGCGGTTGCAACATTAACCCTAAAGCCTACAAACCAAAAATGCTTACTGTCTAGCCCTCTAAGACTCCTGATTTAGGCCTCTTCTTTCTTTGTCTTTGTTGTCTCTGTTCTGCTCCATTTTGATTTGACTCCCAGCAGTGTCATCTCAATGTGGGGCCCTGTCCTAAAAGTGAGCCCCCATCAGTCAGTTTTGAGAGTTCATTTATAATTTTAAACATTTTTAAATTAACAATTCGGTGGCATTAAGTATATTCACAATGTCATGCAACCATCACCACTATGTATTTCCAGAACTTTTTTAATTATCTCAAGCCGAAATTCTGTACCCATTTAGCAGGAACTCTTCAACCCCCTCCCCCTTCCCCTAGTTCTTGAAAACCTTTATTCTACTTTCTGTCCCTATGAATTTGCCTATTCTAGGACCTCATGTAAGTAGAATCATACAATATTTGTCCTTCAGTGTCTATCTTATTTTACTAAGTGTAATGTTTCCAAAATCATCTGTCTTGTACCATTATCTGAATTTCATTCCTTTTTATAGCTAAATAATATTCTGTTGTGTGATTGTGTGTGATGATATATCATATATATCATATATATATATATCTCATTTTGTAGATTCATTCATCCATTGTTTTCATCTTTTGGCTATTGAGTTATTCTCAATATGCTGCTATGAATGTTGGTGTACAAGTATCTATTCGAGAGCCTACTTTTAATTCTTTTTATATATATCTCGGAGTGGAATTGTTGGATTATGTGGTAATTCCATTGTCAACTTTGTGAAGAACTGTCGCAGTGACTTTTCCATTTTCGGCAACAGCTGCACCATTTTATATTCCCACCAGCAAAGCACTTGGATTCTAGATTCTCTACATCCTTGCCAACATTTCTTTTTATCCATTTTGTTTTTGTTGTAATCATAGCCATCCTAGTGGGTTTGAGGTGGTATCTCATTGTGACTTTGATTTGCATTTCCCTGATGATGGACAATGTATATGTTTTCATGTGCTTGTTGGGCATCTGTCAATCGTCTTTAGAGGACCAGCACATGGACAGGGTGGGGTCCTGGGGCAGGGAGCCAGAGCCCTGAGTCATAGGGAGATGTGGAGTCAGGGCCAGGGCAAGGCACGCTGAGCCAGAAAATCTGGAGGAAAGCCATGGTCTGCATGCTGGGTAGAGGGAGAACTCACCAGATACAGCAGAGGTCACAGCAGAGGATGCACTCAGGATCGGAGCCAAGAACAAACTCCAGCAGGTCAGGATCACGTGCAGCTGGGATAGGAGATCCTGAACCCGTCTGGACATCTCTAGGGATGGATTTGTTCTCAGGGCTGACAATGGCCTGTGGCTGGTAGATTGGCCCAGGCTGAGGATGTGCAGGCCCAGAACATGCGTTAGTCATGGGTCAGACTTTGTGGTGGACAGTCACCTCTCCTACAGGCCTCTCAGGCTCATACCCCCCTCAGTTTCCTGGGGCTCAGCCTCCATATCCTATCAGCTTCAGTTCCCTAGCATGGCTACTTACCTGCTGTGATCACTCAGTCAGGCCCCATCCCTCTCTTTGGACAAAAACTGCATTCTGCAAGGGCTTTACTCTCAGAGACTTTCCATGTAAGAGGTATGTATGTATGGATGGATGGATGTATTTATTTATTTTTTAACCACCCAGAAATAATTTCAAACTTTCCAAAAAAGTTGCAAAAATCAAAGCAGCACAGTATAAAAATACACATTTAAAAAAAAATAACACATTTTCCCCCCCGAACCATCTTAAAGTGAGTTAGGTATATCAAGGCCCTTTACCCCTAAATACTTCACGGTATGGTTGTTGCTGGGGTTTTCTTCTCCCTTGCAACTAATAAGCAATGCAGGGACATCACGCAAATATTGTATTCTTTTTTTTTTTTTTTAAAGATTTTATTTATTTGAGAGGTGGGGAGGGGAGGAGGGAGAGGGAAAAAGAGAATCTCAAGGACACTCCCTGCTGTGCACAGAGCCCAACATGTGGCTCCATCCCACAACCCTGGGATCATGACCTTAGCCAAAATCAAGAGTTGGATGCTTAACTGACTGAGCCATCCAGGCGCCCCCATCTGTATCCTTTATCATATCCCTTATAATAAACTGATAAACATAAATAAATGTTTCTCTGAGTTCTGTGAGCCACTCTAGTGAATAAATGAAATCTGAAGAGGAGTTTATGGGAACCTCCAGTTTATAGCCCATCAGAAACACATGTAACACCCTGGCTTTGTGCTATCTGAAGTGGGCGAGCTTATGGGTCTAAGTCCTTAACCTGTGGGGTCTGATGCTCCAAGAAAGAAGGCAGATTATGTAAAAATTGAGTTAAATTACAGGCCACCCAGGCCGTGTCACAGACTTGCTTGATGTGGGAAAATCTACCGCACATGTGGAGTAGAGACGTATTCAGAGTATGGGGTGTAATATAGAGGGAAACAGTTTTTCCTTTATGATATGCTTTTCTGCAATTCAGTTTCTTTTTTTCCCCTTTCCTTTTTTTTTTTTTTAAGATTTTATTCATTTATTTGACAGAGAGAGAGGGACAGCCAGCAAGAGAGGGAACACACAAGCAGGGGGAGTGGGAGAGGAAGAAGCAGACCCCTGCTGAGCAGGGAGCCCGATGTGGGGCTTGATCCCAGGACCTTGGGATCACGCCTTGAGCCGAAGGCAGACGCTTAACGACTGAGCCACCCAGGCGCCCCTGTTTGGACATTTAGGTAGTTTCCAGTGTTTTGCAGTTAAAAATAATATTGCAGTGAGTAACCTATGTCTTTGTATTATTGACAGTCCGTCCTCAGGATAAATTCTTAGAAGTGGGATTTCTGGGTCAAACAAAGGGTGCATTCCTTTTCTATGGCAGTGTAACTAGTTACCACAAACTTAGCAGCTTAAAACAACAGACTTCTGTTCTGTAGGACAGAAGTCTGGGCGTGCTTGACTGGGCTCTCTGCTCAAAACATAACAAGGCATAAATCAAGATGTTGACTGGGCTCTTATCTGGAGGCTCTAGAAAGAATACACTTCCAAGAAAATCCAGTGGCAGAATTCAGTTCCTGGGACTGCGGTCTCCATTTTGCTGTGTGCATTTTGTTTACATAAGCTGCCCCCATTCCTTGCCACATGGCCCCTCCATCTTCAAACCGGCAACAGTGTGTTGAATCATTCTTGCTTGGAATCTCTCCAACTTCTGTCAAAGGTAAACAAAGCTGGACATTAGCTAAAGTGGTAAGGACAGATTTTAATCAGTAACCACTATTGCAATAGGGAAAAGAGTCCAATGTGAACCAAACTCAACTTTGACCTTTCTCAGGCAGGCACTTTAAGAGGGCTAAGGCTATCGTAGGGATGTGGCCTTGAGTTGTCAGAAACTAGGTTAGTGTTTGTTCAAGTCTTTATAGGCCAACACTGAGACCTAGTGGAGAAAAGGGCTCAGAGGAGCTTGGCCAGAGTTTGGTCAAAAAAGGGAATCTTTGTCACTACCTCTTCTGCTACCAAGGAAACTCAGCTTTTAGTGGGCTCGTGTGATCACACTAGGCCCACTTGGGTAACATCCCTTTTGCCATATAGCATAACATAATCATGGGAGTTACACAAGGGGGTGAAGGTTATAGGAGCTATCTTAAAATTCCCAGCCCTCCTTCTAGCAATTTTCCTGGCCAGCCCCAACCTGGATCACACATGAACCAGTATAAGAGGTCTGAACTGTTCGGGGGCTCTGAGCCAAGCTGGGGTTAACTCAGCCTCTGGTTACCAGGAATGGAGAAGAGCCTTAGAATCCCAATAGGAACTTTCTTGGCACTCACAGGGTGGAAACGGTAATGGAGTTAATAAACATTGTCTTAGAGAGTGAGGGTAGGGGCACGCTCATGAGTTATCTTGAGTAAAGGACTGTTCTGTGTCACTGAATCCCGTCTGTACTTTTGTGCAAGATCATACACCCACCTCACGTGCCCTTTAATGCTCACTGTGGTTTCAGGCTCCTTTGAGTAACTCGGCCCTTGCTTTTGGAAGCCACCCCAGTGCCAGTGGCTGGTAGGAGCACAAGCTCTCAATCAGATAAATCCATGCTCTGCCATCTACGGGTTGCAGGACCTTGAAATTACTGAGCTTCTTTGTGCCTTGATTTCTTCATCCATGAAATGTGAATGAATAGTAGTAGTGACCTCCTAGGATAGTTGGGGGGATCAAATAAAATCACACTCATAGAGTGCAGATTCATTCTTGGCACACAGTAAGTGCCCAAAGAATATTAGCTGTCTGAGTTTATCGCTCTGT
Source organism: Ailuropoda melanoleuca (assembly GCF_002007445.2). NCBI lineage: Eukaryota > Metazoa > Chordata > Mammalia > Carnivora > Ursidae > Ailuropoda > Ailuropoda melanoleuca. The sequence continues at coordinate 14,887,100 of NC_048227.1, read as the reverse complement.
CTGGCTTCGTTCCTGACTCTATACCCCAAGTTCTTCTTGGCTTTCCTGCGGTCCTTAGTGTTAACCTCTCGATTCTCTCAGCACAATGTCTCTTGGTTCCCAAGTGTCCTGTCCTGGAGCTTGGGTGCTGCTAAGGGTGAAGGCCTAAAAAGAAAGTACCCTGCATACCACCCATCTGCTTCCAGACGCCCAAACAAGAAGCAACCTTCTATCCTCGGGGGGCCTTGCATGCCACTGTCTCTCTGCTTAACTCAGTTCCAAATGGAGGTCTTGAGAAAAGACATCTCTTCTGTTCATTTATTGTTGTGAAACACACCACCTCAAAACTTGGTGACTTAAATAACCGTTTTATTTATTCATTTATTTATTTATTTTTATTATTTATTTATTCGACAGAGATAGAGACAGCCAACGAGAGAGGGAACACAAGCAGGGGGAGTGGGAGAGGAAGAAGCAGGCTCACAGTGGAGGAGCCTAATGTGGGGCTCGATCCCACAACGCCGGGATCACGCCCTGAGCCGAAGGCAGACATTTAACCGCTGTGCCACCCAGGCGCCCCTAAATAACCGTTTTTATTTAGATCATGATTTGCGAATCAGGAGAGGGCTTGGTTGGGTGGTCTGTCTCTGATCCATGCTGGGGTAACTGGGGCTGGAGGATTTCCTTCCAAAGTAATCTTGTCCGCTCCCATAGTGAACACCCCTCCATGCTGGTCTCATCCTCCACTGGCCTCCTGAGGCATGGGCTTCTCACAGTATGGCGTTGGGGACAGTTGGACTTTTCACGTAGAAACTGGCTTCCCCAAAGCAGAGCCCAGGTGGATGCTGTCAGGCTTCTTAGGAACTTAGGAACAAAGTTTGAGAACGTCATTTCTGCTGCATTCTTTTGGCCATTCAAGTCTCCAAGGTCAGATCAGATTCCTGGCGATGGTGATTAGATCCTACCTCTCAATGGGAGGAGTAGCACTGAATGTGTGTACTTTTTAATCTACCACAGCCTCTGATGAGTGGAAGCTAAAACCCACCTGGAACCCTGCTGCAAAGGGGCCTGGGAAATATAGTTTTAGGATTTCTAGTCCCTGCAGCAGAGAAGGAGAATGGGACACAGCAAAGACGGTGAGGTCGTCAGTCTGCTGTATCCACCATGGTCCCTCGGCGTTCAGTGGTGTCTTGGTGCCAGCACCGTTGAATCCAGATGGGAGTTGGGAGTGCTCGGTCCCTCCACCTAGCCTGTCCCTTTGGTCAAGGCTTTAATTTTTTTTTTTTTTACCTGAAACTCACAACAAAAAATATAGCTTATATCAGTTTATGGACAGATATATGTAACTGAAATAAAAGGTTCATGAAACAATCCTTATCTTTACTCTGTGCAATGTTCCCTTATAATTTTCTATTGTATTTTTTTTTTCTGTATTCTGTTCTTTTAAACGGAAGAACTAGTTGTGTCTCCACTAAATTAACTTCAAGACTCATTAATGGGTTACCATCTGCCGTTTGAAAAGCACTCGCTGAAGCTACCTTTACATAGGGAATCAAAAACCGAGAAGAAAAAAATGGGTCCATGGGGAAACAATTAGATAAGAACAAAAAAAAAGAAAATATTTTCTCAAAGGAGATTTACTTAATTCGACAGAAATGTAGTCAAGTATATCATTGTTTCACAATTATTCACTCCCTTCCCTATAAGGTAATCACATACACCCCCCTTGGTAAGCCTTCCATCGTGAGGCTTGGCTGTGGGACCGCCGTGGGCCTTTGGCCTTTGGCACATGAGCAGGCATGTTTCATATCATGTCTGAGCAGAAACTTGAAATGCAGTTGCATGGTTTGGCTTGGTCTCTAGCGGTTCTGCCCTCTGCTATGAGAACAGTGTGTTTCTGATAGGTCTGTTCCTTCAGCCTGGACGCCGGGGTGAGAAAATACACAGAGCCAAAGTGCAGCCTATTCTCAGCCCTCACATCACATGAGAAACAAATACTCATTATAAACTACTGAGATGTGGGGTTTTTGCTGCGGCAGCAAAAGCCGACTGCTCTAAGAAGCCACTTCATGAAAAAACAAACAAAAAACCAAAGCACTCTTCTGAACGTTCAAACAGTATGGATATATAGAAAGTAAAACAGAGCTCCCCTTCGCCCACTCCAAGAAGGAAGTTTTTGAAATGGCTGTTTTCTAACTTTAATGAGATGAAATTTGTGCCTGATCGTCCACAAATAAAGTTTTATTAAAACACAGCAGGTGTATTTTGTTTATGGCGGCTTTCACACCGAAACAGCAGAGTGGATGGAGGATTGTGACAGAGACTGTGATGCCTAATGCACTTGACTATCTGGCTCTTCACAGAAAACATTTACTGACCCTTGGCCTCGGTCTACCAAATATTAACATTTGGCATTTTGCAATTTTTGTTTTTATTTCTCTTCCCCCCCACCCCTTATTTCTCCTTATCTATGACGTTTTTTCTAAACCATTTAAAAGGAAGTGTAGATCTCATGACACTTTTTCTCTCAATATTTCAGTGTGTGTCCTAAGAACAAGTTTACTCTTCTCCATAAACCACATTATAATGATCACACCCAGAGCATTTAACATTAATACAATTCTATTAACTAATATTCAGATTTCCCCCAAATTGGCCTGGAAATGTCCTTCAGAGCCTTTCCATCTTCCTTTCAGTGTGTAACTGAAGATTACACAGTGCATTTAGTTTTCATGATTTTTCAGTTGATTTTTTAAAATTAATTAATTAATGAATTAATTTTTTGCATCCCTCTGTGTGTTTATTGAGGTACTACTAACATGAAAGTCTCTCTCCTATTTCATCCTAGTGCATTTTTTTAATAATAATTTATTATGTTATGTTAGTCACCATACAGTACATCATTAGTTTTTGATGTAGTGTTCCATGATTCATTGTGCATATAACACCCAGTGCTCCATGTAATATGTGCCCTCCTTAATACCCGTCACCAGGCTAGCCCATCCCCTGCCCCCTTCCCTCTGAGACCCTCAGATTGTTTCCTGGAGTCCATAGTCTCTTGTGTTTCATTCCCCTTTCTTTTTTTTTTTTTTTTAAAGATTTTATTTATTTATTCGACAGAGATAGAGACAGCCAGCGAGAGAGGGAACACAAGCAGGGGGAGTGGGAGAGGAAGAAGCAG